>NC_060254.1:83175055-83475224 GCF_921293095.1 Ischnura elegans | reverse complement strand
AAAAATGAGATTTTCACAGCTCATAAAATTTAATAATGTATCATGGTTCTATCACCTATTTAGTGAATTTGTACCCTGAAGCTTCGCTGGGTATGTTGTAAATAAAGGAACTACTTACTGAAAGCCTTGAATTGTATAATTGCAATATATTTTGGCTCAAGTAATCTGAGACTTTTTTGTTGCACCATATACACTTCACAATAAACGGGAGTGTTGTGGGGGCTCCCTAATCTCGGGGCAATTGCCGACCGGTCGTCCTGCCGACCACCCGCGCCCCTGGTAGGTTTTAAGATAGCGAACACAGGGGTATTTAAAAGTCTGGAAGGCGAGGGTAGGTCACCATTAAGTGGTATGGAATATCTACAGTGCCTAGCGAATCCTGTTATTCTGAAAAGTATCATAAAATGACCCTTTAGTACTCCGAGCCTTGATATTACCTTAGTTTGCAGGTTTTTAATGAAATTTATTTAATTAATAATGGAGTTTTTATAGCGGGGCATTCCACCCTAAATGGACTCTATGTTTTCCCCTTTTTCCGCCGATTTCGACCAAATTTGGCAACTCATATTCATTATAAAACGAAAACCCCACAATCTTGTGTACTACGGTTTAAAAGATATTGGAATGTTATGTAACTGTCATTTTACGAAAGCGTCGTCGCATTAGACGTCATATATCTGGAAATAAGGATGACGTAAAAGTATGCGACGTCTCATTTTAAAGTTCTTAAATAAAAAAAATATTATTACTGGCTTGTTTTATGAAATATAAATAATTTGACATTGTTTATAACAAATTCAAAATTTCATATCGATTTGTATCGATGTTGATACTCCGTCGATTTTTCTCATTTTTCAGTATGTCGTTGGTAAAATATTCCTCTATAAGTTAAAAATTTGATGAATTGACATTTCGTTTTTGATAGAAAAAAAATTGATTGAGGGCGTAGCGCTGTCCTCCCTCCGCGCGAGTGATTGGCTATTTTAGACGCCATGTCTTTATTTATTAGGATAAAAAACATGTAATGTCTTATTCTATAGGCCTTGCACTAGGAAAGGTTTATTTATTGCATTATTTAATAAAAATGAATCGAAGTTTACAACATTTAAATATTTTGTAAACTGTATTATGCATTACAAAATGACTTAGGGGTTTTATTTTTATGATCAAATAAAGACGATTGCCCAAATTTGTTCGAAATTGGTGACCCGAGGGAGATCATCTGAATATTTTTGATGATCAAATTTGTGTGGAATGTCCATATTAATTTGAACTGAATTAATTTCCCTTTTGACTTTGTCCGCGTCGCCAAAATTGGTCAATGTAGAGGAAATTACAATTGTATGCTTTATATTAGTACGTTCATGGATTGTTGACAATTAGTTTTCTTGGAACATTGGCCATATCATGACCGTTGTCAAACATTAATGATCAGTTGAAGATCAGAAGAATTCATTTAAATTTCTAAAATTGCACCCTATAACCCGCATGACCTTCTCCCTCCAGGTCTTTCTGCTTCCATTGACTAATGTATTAATTATCTCGACTCAGGAGATCGGAATGCATATGTTAGCAGATTTCCTGGAAGGTTATTTTCCGTTAACCATGCCATTCTAACGATTCACCGAAGCGATCGGCTGACTCTGATAGGGATTCAGTGGTTGTCCTAGGGTTTGGGCCACTGTCTGCGCATAATCACCTAGCCCATGAATGTTTTGGGTATCTATATCTCTGTGCAGGATATGCCTTGCTCATTTTATGAAGAGAATTGGCACGTAAGAAAATGTTGGTCTCTATTATGCTTTCAAAAAAAAATAAGACAGCTGGTGTAACTTCCTCAACATATATTTAAAAACTTGTACAACGCAACCGGTACGTAGGTTTCGGCACACAATACCATTGTGAAGGTGGTAAGTTACGGCAAAGCGTGCCAAAGCCTTGGTTGGTTGCGTTTTACATGTTTTAAAATTATATACTTTGGAAAGTTACACGTACAATTTTACTTGAAATTAACATAAAAAAGCACTCCAAGTTAAGCCAGATACGCTTTTATAACTTAGCTTTCACTTGCGTGCTACGCGTATTGAAAAAAAATATTTTTGCAAATCATTACATCATCTTGCAATCATGCATAAGTACGCGTGCGAGGCAGATTTAACCACGATTACTTATTTCCTTACAATGCGAACAGCTTGGGAAAGTTGAAAACTAATGTCTGTTAATTATGTTATGACCCACTCTATTTTTAGGATCAAAAGCAATGTGCTCATGCAACATTAGTAACAGCAATAATTTTTCAACAAATAAATCATACCTGTCGTCGTTCTATCCGGAAAAGATAATCGAACCTGTATTTAGCTTTAAAGTATGCTGAATGTTCTGAAATCATTACTTATATTAATTAAGTTCTTCTAGATGTTATAGAAGGCAAGCCATAACAGAGCAAAAACAAGACAGTTAATGAAAATGGAGTAAATTAACATACGACAACAAACTTTCAAATTAACTAACGAGAGCAATCCCAGGAGAGACATTCTAAATGCTCATATGGTCACCTCTTTTAGAAAACTAAGTACGAATTTTATACCTCTCAAAATTCAGGAATGTACAGGATTAAGCGCTGTAATTTTGTCAGGAGTTATGTAAAACAGACACGAAGGAGATTTGCTACCCAAATAGGATATACGGGAGAATAGGTTACTAGTCTTTCCTTGTGGCAAACACCATTTGGTCACAATCAGTGGTGTCATGGTGCCGGAAAGCCGTTCCGGCACTGGTCAACACAAGACATAATAGTCAAATAACACTTTCATCAATTTGGTTGCCTCAAAATTTCAAATTTATACATTCGTAAACAAAACAAAAATTAGTGACGTTAGACGTCATCAAGAGGTGAACTCCACAGTGTTCCATCACATCATTTTATACCATCCTTTTATACCCCTCCTAGCCTGGTATAAAAGGTTGTGATGGATCTCTAGAGAGTTCACCTGATGATGTCGTCTAACGTTGAAACCATGGTCGTAAATTTGTGAATAAATATTAATGTGAAAGCACAAAGTTCTTCTTTGTAATTTTAATAGTGAGAAAATGTAAATAATGACTCGTAATAAAAACACACAGAGTAATATTTCACTTCTAGAAAAATTTCAGGAAAGTGCGTTCCGGCACTGCTAATTTTGCCATGACGTCACTGGTCACAATGCATTACTTCGTGTATGAAGGGGGATCGGGTTGGTGTGGTGGCTGGAGTGCTTTCTTCCCACTCTGTGGGACCGAATTCAAATCCCGGCGATGACGAAGATTTTTCAGAGACTTGTTGAGGGCACTTCAAGTTCAGCACCCCGCATTTCGGACGGGACTTTAAGGGGGCGCCCTAGCACGGTCGCGGAAGCCGATGCAGACCCTTTCTATTATCTAGTTTGTGCTTCGCTCGTCATAGGTACATACCGGTTTCTTGACTCAGAATGCTAATAAAGGTTAAGGGGGCGCCCTAGCATTTGAATTTCCCAATTTAACGACTCACGAAGGCCTCTAGCAGCAGCGCCGGAACAAGGAGACAAAAGTAAAAAAAAACACATTTTAGCACTGAAATTTTATTTTTTAATTTTTTTTAATTCCCAAAACACCGAATACAGATCATATTGAGCCATTATATAATGGGTATTCAACAAATTTAACAAATAGTTACACGAACAATCAAGTCCTGAATAAGGGAAACCTATCCAGGCGGGACTCGAACCCGCGATTTCTTGTTTGGCAGGCGAGGACTTGACCCAGCCGCCACCGAAGTCGGCGAAGCGATTTTGACGAAATGCCTGCTAATATGATGAAGATAGCATCGTCAGCGATTTCGGAAAAGTTGTGAGCTCATAAGGACCTTCGCATTCACAGGCCTATTTTTTCAGCGCTTGAGAGAGGAACACGGCCCCCATAAATTGGCTTCCACTACTTTTAATTGGCTCGCCGCCATTTAGGTGTCACATATCAACACCGACTGAGACCCCTGATCCAGCGACCAATATCATATTTTTCATGAGTATCAAATTTCTCCTCGGAGTTGTCGCAGGAGAAGGAGAGGAACAAGGCCCCCATAAATTGGCTTCTAATATTTTTAATTGGCTCGCCGCCATTCAGGTGTCATATATCAACTCCGAATGAGACCACTGATCTAGCGACCCATATCATATTTTTCATGAGTATCAAATTTCTCCTCGGAGTCGTCGCGGGAGAAGCTGGGAGGGGATTTGCCTTCCCCCCCCCCTTTCTCTCCCTCGAGGCGCCATGGCTGGTCTCCTTGTTCCGGCGCTGCGGCTAGAGGCCTTCGTGAGCCGTTAAATTGGGAAATTCAAATGCTAGGGCGCCCCCTCTCCTTGGCGCTCTTTGTGAAGAATACATCTACATCTACATAATACCCTGCGAGCCACCTCTAGGGTCTTTGGCAGGGGGTAATCAATCACCAGAATGCAGCATGCAATTGGACTCCCACATGCACACCACACAGTCCTAAAAACGTCACGTATTCTAACAAATTATACTACCTATAATTAAACTATACTGCTACCTATACTTAAACTAATTATACTATACTTATGATTAAACTATACTGGTATTACCGGCGTTGGGCTTCTCTACACCCCTTCTTTCCCTTACTCTTCCCACATGGAGCAAATGACCTCAGCTGTCGGCCGCCTCTTCTAAATAGCATACATATCTGTTTGACCCTGCAATAATACACATTGAGAAGAAATGCCGAATATGAGACGCTCTGTAAATTAAAAAGTGGAAAGCATCATGAATGACTAAAAGTTGAAGTTCCGTCACACGTTGATACCATTCACTCACCATTGTAGTAATGTTTTCTCTTTCTGTAGATTCCCTCCGGCTTGAAAACTGCATTTCTGCCGACGTTTCGAGCTCCGACTCGTGGCTCATACTCAGGGCTGCTAATTGATTCAGATGATTCAAGAGCCCTTATGATGAGCCCTGGCTTGGAGCTCGAAACTTCGTTAGGAGTTTTTAACCCGGTGGGAGTCCCGAGAAAAGTTTACCCTTATAATTTACCGGGAAAGCATCACATCTTATTTCATTACTCAGCACTCGTCCTTAAGGAGAAGATGAGACAACTTAGTTGGCCACTGATGCTCGGACGATACTGCTCGATGAACCGTACAGGATATCGTTACCGAAAAGACTGGTTTCAATAACTTGCGTTTATTTTCTTGGATAAATAATGATTGCAACGACTGGCAAGGAGACGGGGCTCCCAGGCGACTTTACAGAGACTGGCAAGGAGGCGGGGCTCCCAGGCGACTGTACAGAGACTGGCAGCCAGACGGGGCTCCTGGTAACTTGGTGACTGACTGAATGACTGCTTGTGACTGCCTGGGTTGACTGCTCCCGTTCAAGTGCCTGGTCAACACATCAATGCCCGTCTCGTGCGATCGGTGCGTCAGCGCCCCTCGCGGCTCCCTGGTAGACCAACAGCGTTACCAGGCGCGAACGACTCAAACAGCCACACTATGAGACATGATGGCCTGATGGAAACAAACAAAGAAGGACAGGTGGAAGGGAGGAAGGGCAAGGGATGGCCCCAAATGAGTTACGTAGGACAGGTTGTAATGGATGTAAAAGAGAAGAAATACGTTCCTATGAAAAGGCTAGCGGATAGGAGAGAGTAATGTAGAGCTGCGTCAAACCAATCTTAGAATTGTTGACTAATGATGACGATGACCACTATTCACAATTACTCGTACCTATATACCGCAAAAAAGGTACATTTCCAAGCCAACAGCCTCTCTTTCCCCCACCTCAAGTACCAATACCATACTTCCATCCTTCTTTCAGTACGATCCTTCAACCAATCATTACCTACGGCCGCTAGCAGCGATATTTGACCAATATGAATGAAATGAAATTGAATTGAATGCAATAGGATAGTTTCCTTCATCAAAGAAAACGAAATGCATTGATTGCTATTCGTTACCCACCATTAGGGTTTTCATAATGTACAAATTATTTGGTTTTAGAAATACCGGTTTAGACGAATGACAACGGTCAATTTTATCCTCATTTGAAAAAGGCCAGATTGGCGCCCATGCGATGCCAGTCCACGTGACGTCACAAGGACCTAGTTTCTATACGAGTAGATAGGAGTTCTACTTCGTCTGAGGTTACCAATGCATGCATGAGTCACAGTGCTCAGGGAAACATCTCTTAATAATCACTTATTAAAATTGTCTAAGGTCGGAAAAGTTCCTTCGTTTGATAGGGTAGTAATAACCCATATTTAAGCCCAGCGCAACCTGCTAGCAGGGTATTCTGCTACCTGCTAGCAGCCTGCGTCGTATCAGCGCTCAAGCCTCGCCTCAAGGTCACTTCACAGGGCGGCAGCGGGAACCAGAAATACGTCACACGGACTTTTCCCATCATTCCTACTTAGCCGTCGCGTTTTCGCGCGCTTGAAAATTTTCACTTTTCGTTTAATCACGAAAAATAGATATCGTCATTCGAAAATATAAGAGCGTGAAATACGTACTCCAGGAGTAATTATCTTTCGATTTAGGCAATAAAAAAATAATAGGAAACCACCCTCTAGAATTTGATATACAGTGGCGGAATTCGGAAAAATCTATGGAATTTCAATTCAGGGATACGAATCTATTTCCAAGTTTTTGGGAGCAGTGCTATTTTTATGTTGTTAATCATTTAGTACTTCGGACTGTATTTATTCCGCCCGCAAATTATTTCGAATCATTCAAAGGATTGGTACGTTTTTCTCTTTAGCTGGAATCACACCATAATTTGATAGCATTGTCAGCATTTGTATTTAATACTTGGTCATTCACAAATTCATGATGGGACACAGTGAGAAAGAAATAAGTAGAAACTTCCTTTTTGAGAAGGTGATGTTTTATTTTCTTAGTATATAAAAGCAAAAATTGGTTATAATATGCTTCACTCGTTCGGTATCACACAGACTGTGAGGCAGAGTGGGTGTGTTAATAACTGTAGCACTTTGAATTATAATCACAGATACATTTATATTCTATTTTCCTCAAACTCTATAATAGTTTGACCCATTTTTTGACACTGTGTACTATGTCATTCTCAAAGGTGAAAATACACATTTTGCGGGCTTATTTATACCGCTTTGCTATGTGGAGAGGGATGAAGTCTGGTTGTTTGAGGGTGAGAGGTGGAAAGATAACAAGGATATGGCTTTCTCAGGGTAGGCTGACGTGTTTAGCTTGGAGTCGAGGAGAAATCTGCATCTACATACTATCCCACAAGCCGCCTAAAAAGGCGTGTGGTAGGGGGTGTTACGACACCAGCCGTCTACGTATAAAAAGAAAATGCTCACACAAGATTACGACTAGCATTCAATAGAGGCCTTTATGGTTTGAGTGAAAAACGAATTCCCATATCTATCCGTTCGGCAAAATATCTCTCTTAATTTATTGCTTCTGTCGGACCTAGAAATATAGTGCGACTCTTAGATGGTGCTCTGCGTATCGCTCCTAAAGATATCAGTTCTGAATTGTTCAAGTAATCTAACCCAAGCGCTCAGCTTCGTAGTCTCCAGCGGCTCCCAGGCTAATTTGCCTAATACCTGGGTAAGGATTTCTGTTCGCTCTTAGCAGTTTTTGACGAATCGCGCAGCCTTTATTCTGCCCAGTTTCTGCACCGGATATCATATTCTCGCTCGCTGAGACACAACGGACACAACAGTGATTTTCGTCCCAAATCAAGGCTGCCCCTTTCCCCCTTACTTTCCTTCTCACTATTCCATTCCGTGTTTAACCCTCACCCCCGCCTTTTCAACCAGACCTTTTCCTTTCCGATAGATGTCCTCACTGTCACTTGTGTACTTTTGTATAAATGTATGATGCATGCAAGACCAGTCACCTGACGATGTAACCAAGTTACGAAACCCGGGTCGTGCCCATAATTAAATAACAGTGAACCTTACAAAGTTTTATTTCCTTCCTTCCAATATGGAGAGGTTTCACAAAGTAAAGCAAAATATCATTAGCAGTAAAAAAAGTAGTTATTAGTTATATTTTTCCTTTTATATAGGTTGTGAAGGAAAATGACATCACAAATGTGTTTTAAGTCTAACAAATGCTCTGCAAAACTAAAGGTTGGAAAATAAACAATATTAGTGTATCTGTGGTTATGTTTCATGTTATACTGTTCCACTAAATATCGCCATCCACCCTTAAGTTGATCTGCAGCACATATATAGAATTTCATTTAAAAATTAGAAAACTACACATAATATGATGAATGATTGAGCTGAAAAAGTTCAATTTCACTGTCAAAACATAGTTATCGGGAAAGTTGTGCAGTTTTCTTATTCACTCAGAATCATACGCCTTTCTCTGTGGTAGAGTGTAACATGGATTTGTCCATTCGTGGAAGTTGTCGATGAAATTTTCTCTTTCCTCCGGTCGTGTCTGATTTTTTTGTCTAGCCAAGTCGGGGCTTTTTTAATCAACTGTTCAGTCGGCTGCGCCGTTGGCGACGTGGATCTTTATTGGCTCCAGAAGTGCAAGGCGGCCTCCAGAAATCGTCTTCCTTCCAGAAATTGAGCCGTTACGAGTGTCTTCATTGCCTCCGCGTGCACGTGCCACAGTAATTACCAAATTTTCTGACTTAGTCCTCCTCTTTAATATATTTTCCCCGGGAGTGCATCCAAGCAAGGGATGTGGGGAACCCTTTCAGAACTTTGTGCCCCGTTTTAATCGACGCGAAACTCAAATTATGAGATGCAGCCCCTTGAGCGTACTACTCCGTTGAATCA
The DNA here is from genome assembly GCF_921293095.1 of Ischnura elegans. Lineage (NCBI taxonomy): Eukaryota > Metazoa > Arthropoda > Insecta > Odonata > Coenagrionidae > Ischnura > Ischnura elegans. The sequence goes on along the minus strand of NC_060254.1, from coordinate 83,466,418 downwards.
ACTCGCTGCGTCGCTTATATTTTTAATGCGCGCGAAGTTTCTCGTTTTTTTTCCTTCCGACCCTCTCGCTTCCCGAGGAACGCCTCAATCTTAAATATATATGCATTCGTTCAAGTTGTTTGCAAGCTCAAGATTTGTTTTCATCCAGCGTTAGAACGACTTCTTCCCTAGGTCTACGGCGGTCAATTCCAATTTACATTCGTCCCGCCTTAGCGCAGGGAGGTATGGGATTGCTCGCGCCTTCTTCGTCTCGACGAACTTTCTTCGCGATTCATTATTTACTTCGCTCGGAAGTCTCGGACGAGGTCGTGAAACTGCCGGGCCGCGGCGCCACAGTCGGCCGCAGAACACCCCTCTGACCATTCCCTGGAGGGTGGACGTCGTTCTCAAGTGAGCGAAGCTGCGGGTGTGCTCGCCTCCAAAATTTGATTCACCCTTGGTGTTTTATTTTTGGTGTTGCAGGTCCTCACTCCGTGGAGTCATACGGAAAAAAATAAATGCCTATGAATACCTATCTATTGTAGGCTAAAGAAATGTCTTCTGTAAGGATTGCGAAAAGGCTTTCAGAAAATCCTGATTACAATTAAATGTGCGTTCATTTTACTTAAGGAATGTATGCAAAGCACGATTTTAGCATGCACTTAAGTGTAGTTGTTCTTCATGTGGCATTGCTGATTGATAGTAGCAAAATAGTTCCACTATCGCCTCCCTATTAGAAGTGAGATGATTTTTTTTCAGGTGATATGGAGACATTGGATATGTGGAGAATTTCCTTAATTTCAATTAATAATTTTCCTTACATTTTGTATATCGATCATAAACAAACTTTGATTGTAAAGAATGGAAAAGAACAAAGTTTGTACTTCCATATGAAATATTTATTTACACATTTACACATGTATGGTTTCAACGTGAGACGTCATCATCAGGTGAACTCTGCTTCGCTCTGAAAGAAAGTTCACCTGATGATGACGTCTTACGTTGAAACCATGGTCGTGTTATGAAGGATCTAAGGTTTTCCCGGCGAATAGACTGGAGGAAGAGTTTTCGGGTTTCCAGCCGGGTCCAAGGGTCCAAAAACCCTTGGACCCGGCTGGAAACCCGAAAACTCTTCCTCCATGGTCGTGTTAATGTGTAAATCAATATTTCATGTGAAAGTACATAGTTTATATTTTTCCATTCTTCATAATGAATCGCTTTCATACAGTTACGCCTGAAACCATCAGTTTTTATCAAGTTTTGATTGTTTCCCATCGCGTGAATTTATCGATACGTGCGATATTCATATATTTTTGCTGTTTTGGTAGTCCGTGTTCTTTGTTCACTGTCGCGATTTTTCTTATCTCACTCATGCGTGGGGTAAAACACTATAGTAGATTATGTAATGAGACGATACATTCACATTGAAATGATTTCACGTTCAGTGCATGTTTACTATGTACCTATCGTATTTGTAAATACGTGATACTTAATGTATACTTAAATATAGGCATTCATCTTATTTCCGCGTGCAATGTAAAGAGAATAATGATTCGCTTTTACCTGTTCTGCTATTCCTTAGCATTTATGAGTAGGAATCAATATGAAAATGCAAGAGCTCTGTGTGTGCAAATTTTTTGCTGATAAATTTTACACAGGTTAAAAGATTATCATTATTATTTCTATAAATAATTGATCTATAATATTGACAGACTCGATTAACATGAAATGTGCAGATTGGAAACATTTGTTGAATTGTATTTTGCAAATTAGGAATTATGATCCGTAAAAATATAGTTGGAGGATAAGTAGAGTGTATTATCTGCTGTAGATATTTATGTATGACTATATTTAAATACTTAATGAGCTTTTCTTAAATTCCCACGACAGCTCATAGCCATGTTTAACTCATGTTATTTTATTTGCGCAATATCCTCATTATATGCGTTCTTGTCGTCATTAAATAATGATGATAATCTATTTTGAAGTGTTCTACATTTATTCATATTTATTTTTTGCAAGCACCGATATTTTAACTGATTCTTGGGCTTCTCTTAATATTTATGTATCTAAAATGTATGAGAGCACTGGTTGGGTTATAATTGCTAGACCTTGCCGTAGCGTCAGGTATCCAGGGAAAATTAAAAAATTGACGAATACACCGTTAAAATTTGAAGAGAATCAAAATAATCTCTGTGGAGATCTCGGAACAAAAGGCGAAAGAAAATTTCTCCAAATTGTGTCATCTCGACTACGCCGTGAACGTTTCAGAGTCGGGGAGGAGTCATTCAAATTTTGGACTGTCCTTTACACAAACGATATCCGTACGCTTCGCTAAAACCTCGAGCAATGGAAATTGTTCGCTTTCTGGAACTACGTATTCTGGGAAATGAACTATTTTGGTTGAAAAGTAGCTGTAAATGTTAGCTAAAAACCGTTGCTTTGTATAAATGACAAAAATGGTTCTCAAGGTAAACATGGCGCTAGGAAATAAATCTTACAATTAGATAAAACTAGATGTATTGGATATATAGATTGATGAATATATACGACTAGGTATGGGAAGTTCTGTGGGTACTTCATATGATATGGTGGTCCATGAAAATAGACATCGATGATGAAAGGCTGCATATTGTTTTATATTATGCTTCTTTTAAGCTAAAGTTTTCGTAATTTTTATTTTTACCTAACTTAATTATCAAAGTACTGCATGCAGCAAGTAACTTTATACGCAGAGTCGGGAGATTAGGGTTCTAATATCGACTAAGCCAAATATTTTTTGTTGCAAAATTTCATTCTTGGCGTAAATAAGTTTACATCAGCACATAAATTCGCATGGCAGCGAAAAAGTTCCTTGTTTCATGCAGAGCTTTGATCACTAAGTTAGGTCAAAATTTAAATTAGGAACACTTTTTGCTTTAAAGGGAGCCTCCAATGAAGCATTTTGTAGGCCAGGCATACTACCAGTTACACCATAAACCCAAGGATGATTCTTCCAAGGTGGATATCGGGCTGGGTTTTACTGAACAGTGTTTTATTCTTAATTATTTATAGCTTTTAACTTAATTACTCCTAGTTTTAAGCTATGTCATGATATTTCTTAGATACCAGAAAATGGTTTATTGAAAATATTTCCGCAATATTGGTCTGACTGGCTACTCAAAGAGATTTTAGCATATGATTTCTCATGTTTTCGCCCGGCTTGAAACTACCATGACGGCAAGTTTGGACTTTTATTGAGTTTAATAAATTAATTATACTGCTGTATATGTAGGTACGAGGCTCTTAGACTTAATTAAAATTCTATAAGTAACTACCCATAAATATTTGCATTTACTTCATACTCGCCGTGTATGAAGCATTTAATTTCAAATTATGTCAGATAATTGTTAGCGCATTGGCGACATAGAATTTTAATTGAATATCCTCTAAGATGTTTAAGTATACCGGGACTAGCCACGGTGATAACTTTTACGGAGTCACCCGCAATGCACACATTTTCGTAAATCCTCCAAGATATGCGTGTACTTTGAACCAAGGAGATGAGTTCGAAGGTCTCATACTGTGGCCGCACTTGTCACTGGCCTAGATAAAAAATTCCATTGAATTAGTTCCAGAGTTTATAAATATCTCGATCTTGATAAGGACGCATCACTTATGCTCATTCGGCCATATTTTGTATTATCTTGTCTCCAAATGCAACTTGTTTAAAAGTCAGCTATCACCTTGAAATCCTCAGGATGTATAGAAGAGTTTTACAACGTTTATCTGTATCTCTCATTCCTCAGAACAAATACTGAAATAAAATGTTCGTATTTGAAATAAGGGCACACGAAGACAACACATATACTTGTTGAGTGAGGCTTAGGTACTCTGTGTATACACAAAATTTCAAGATCACAGTGCTTGGATTTGAAAAATTCATGAAATAATAACCACTTAAAAAGGAGAGTTCTCCATTAAAGAATGCTATTACAAAGACAGTCCATTAAGGTAATTGCCAATGATCGATATTAAAAACTTGTCGTCTTCTGATCCTGAATGTTCAACTTCGTCTAGGCCTTGGTTTCGCTTTATCCGCAATTTCAGTGTAAGTACTTTTTTCAAAATATATCAGTCATGCGGAAGTGATTCGTACCTACTAAGGCGGTTCGGGTTGGTGTTGTGGCTAGAGTGTTGGCTTCCCACCCCGTGGGCTCGGGTTGAAAACCGAGGCGGCGGCTGAGAATTTCCAGAGAATTACCGATCCCTGCTTGACTGCTATGTGGAGGACATCTCAAGAGCAACACCCCGTCCGTCGGATGGGACGTTAAGCCGTGGTTCCCTTTGCGCCGTCAGTTAAGAGAAAGCTAATGCCGACGCCGGGTTTCTATCCACCCTTCCTTTCCTACCCTTCCCTCTTTGCGCAAATGACCTCAGCTGTCGGTCGCCTCCTCCAAATACCATACCCATACCGTAATAAGGCTTTCTATTAGAGAGAAAAGCTCCCCGCTGCGCAAGTCGCCGATGGAAGTGAGCCACGTGCAGACTTTCCGATCGCGACTCGCAAGGGTCTAGTCCGATAGGGTCGTGCTCGATACCGTTGGTTTCTTGGAGGTTCATCCCCTGCCCACCGCGGCAGTTCTAGTGTCTGTTGTGTGAAAAGAAAGCACTGCCGAAAAAGAGGTATGGGCCCTTTGCGGTTTGTCATATCCTCACAACCTCTCGAGCCTCCGATCGAGGTGGTCGGTGAAGTTCTCCCGCTGTGGGCCGGGCCGCGCCTAATAGAAGCCAGAAACCGAGTTCGCCCGTCGTCGCCGAAGCCGTGGTGATGGATTTGTTAGCGGAGTCATGAGAACCGACAGGGCTCGGCAGAGGTGAGTCCTCCTTAACTTCTCTCTTAAAGGGGCGCAACACGCCTATTTTATCATCTTAAAATTTTAAGAGTCTATGTGGTGGGCCTTTGGCAACCTTCTACTTTTATCGAGTCGCCAATTTTTATTGGAAATTCAGCAAATTTAGGCTTTTTTTTATACTGATTTTACATTATAAACAGTCATAGATATGGACGAAAGCGTGGCAACAACAATTATATGGATAATACAGATATACGTCTGGTCGTGAGGGAGTAACGCTTCCTCTAAATGAGGTTGGTTTGAGTATTTATTATATGCGTAAAAATAAAAAAAATGTTCCTCTCATTGCGATTCCTTGTCTGATGTCCACAAAATGTTGTCTTCTTGTACCATGATTGCCGGAAATTGCTTTGGAAAATTTGACTTTTTGCCCAGGTTCTTACGGTGTTTCCTTAGCATTGGGAAAAACTTTTATTACCAGCTAAATAGTGATAGTGCTGCAAGATAACTCAGATATGGTGATTTTGATGGATCAAAAGAAAATAACGGGGTGTCATTGGTGTCACTAATCACTGTCAGACCTATGTCATCACTGACCTTACCTTTCGGCGGTAGCAAAAGCCTACACCATTTCACATTAGACCATTTATTATTGACGGGAAAAGTCTGCCAGTTGACAGCGCTTGTCGTAGTTGGGAGGATTGCACCGGCGGGCACTTGTTTAAGATTTTCGTTGCCAACTTCGAAATTTGTCATGTGCCACCTGCATTCCACCACAGGTTCAGGCGTTGTCCCTTCAGCCGATGTGATTGGCGGAATGGCAGTGTGGAAACTTCGGCTACCAAATACATTTCAAGCTCTTAAAAAAATCACAATTTTTAAAGCACTCACGCAGTCATGGATGAAATGTCTGTCGTCAATATTGCATCGACCCCACTATAATATCATTGCAACATTCGCAATCATCAATTCGCGAGGCGACGGATTAAAAGGATGCGGTCGGGCGTATTGGATTGAATAGATAATGGAAGAGCTCAACCCAAACTAAGCCACATCCGTGTGAAGTTCACACTTTCAGTGTAGGAGTGTCAGTTCCTTTCCCTGGGGGACCTTACACTTCGAGGATTTTGTTTGGGGATGCACGAAGGCTTCACTCGGGATTTGAAACCGAAACTCCTCGATTAGCGGCCAAGTCCTTTACCTTCTAAGCTACCACGCTCTCTAATTTTTCAATAAAGAGTCGAATTCCATTTCTCCATCAATCAATACCATCAAAACCCTAGTAGACCTTAATTATGTTTAAGTAGTCAAGGTGGTCTTAGGGCAAAATTTAATCTTAAGAAGTCCGTGGATGTATTCTTGATTCGGTACAGATTGGTTATATTTAATTGCACAGGCTTTTATTTCTGCAATTGAAAAACATAAGGCGGCAACTGTGGCTGAGGACTCAAGCTGTTTGCGGAATCGCGAAATATATATCGCGTAGGTTATTTTTTTGGAATATTAAAATAGGTAATACTTTGAAGTCTACCGGTAGAAATAATGGGCCATTTTGTGTCGCGGAGTGGAAAAAATATGGTAAAAGACTCATTATGACTCATACCAGTGTAACCTGGTCTAAGAGGAATTATTCCATTACGAGGTGTTTCAAAAATAGCAGGAATTTTTAAATTTCGCGGGCTTGGAGAGTTCGATTATCAATTGTTTTAAATATTTTGGTACTCTTGCCCCTGAAGTATTACAAAATTTTCAGCTCTGTTCACTGTTTACGTTTTCTTTGATAGCCGCTGAAACGCGTTTTGTCGTTTGTTATTAGAAATGGATCAAAGAATGATCGCAAAGCAAAGAATGATCAGCAAATAAAGCGTAAAAAAGCAAGTGAAATGTCAACAAACGCTTTTGGTGAGTCTGCTATGATTAAAACAAGAATTTACGAGTGGTATGAGTAGCCTATATTTTAATACTTATGTAGTGACACAAAAATGAACAAATAATGTATGCATACATGTAATGCGAGGAAATCAATATCAACTTTCATTGTGATTACAGTACTTTAAAGCCGTGTGTGAGTAACTCAGAGGGTCAAAGCATTCCTTCAACCATTCGATACGGTGAAATTGACGTTTCAAAAGCGATCATTCAAACGATAAAGGAAAGGAAATACCTGCCTTACTCACTACTCGCCTGCTGTGGTTCGAAGCATTTCGGGTGATCACACCAGTTCATGCGATTGCCTGTCGTGATTGTTTACTAGAGCGTTTGCTCTATGCAAAAGGGAACTCACTTTCCGTCAGTGTAAACTGTATGGAAAATACTATTAGGACGTGATTATCTGTAAGAATTGCGTACTTTTAGCAATATGGAACACATTTAACTATTTTTTCTAGTAAACAAAACATCTCAAATAAACCTAGCGGTAAGACATGCAATAAATGCGTATTTCGAGTGATGAAAAAATTATTCAATTATTTGATTACACGGCGTATTCCGGTTTTTAGGGCATCTGGATATAAGGGACAGCCGATAATTTGAGACAAATGTTCACTAAAAGGACCCAATTTAAGAATTAAATTGAGTTTTCTTGGGCTAATTGAGACGAAATTCATCGATAGGTTATTGCTTTCCATTGAATTAACCCTGAGACTGCATCCTGCTCTTTAATTGCCTATATAAAGTAAAAACACACGTACTCATGCGTAGATCCTGAGAGAAATAATGATAATAAATAATGTATGAGTGGGTTGGAAGCCAAGACGTGCGAGTGATTGCTCTTTTCTATACAGAGTTAGGTGCTGTAATTAGGTATAGAAAACAAACGAGATCAACTAGATATTTAGTAGTGCATTTGATTTTCCACTCGATGTCAGCACAGAACAGACACTCACTCGTTTCCCTTGGCAACCAGATTTTTCTGTATTTATTCTAACAATAAACTTTACCTAACTCTGTTGAGAAAAAAATTACTTGTACCCCTTAGCTTCCAACTCACTCATATACTATTTTTGATCTGCTGAATTTTTTTTAGATACACGATGCTAACTTAGATGCCTTTTATAAGCTTAGTTTAGTTAATACGTACAAGAAAAAATGCATTTAAATCTACATTTGTTCGTTGCTGTATTTCAAAGCCAAGATATGCATGCTTATGGAATGCTTCGAATAAATGTGGAAGCCGCTAAGTTAGAGCAAAGTGTACCAGTCCTAATGAGTCCCAATTTCCCACAATTTACCTACTGCACACGCTAAAGTCGGTCCAGAAGTTCAAGAGAGGCGGTTCCATTCGTCAGATTTACGAAAAGGGAGGTTATTGTGTAGAGTTATGTTGCACCTTAAATTTGGGGATCTATAAATGGAGAAGTATGGTCCCTTATTGTATGTTATGCTTTGATTAATGTTGTGTATTTTTGTCGATGCGCAGTATTTATTTGGGTGAAATTCTGCTCGTCATATACCTATAAATGACCACATGGAAGTGTTTGCTCTGTGCTCTATTGTTGTGCGAAGAACTGGGAAATGAGAAAGTGAAGTTTAAAGAATAACCTTTTTACTATGTTTGAGAATTAAATCGTTTCTCTTGGTATTAGAGATCCACAGAGAGCGGGTAACTGAACTGAGTTAACCGTAAACAGCATTTATACCGCTTAAGAGAATAATAAAAAGTAATAGGGATACCATTACTATGTCTCCATGAAGTGAAGTGTAATTGTTTCTCTCCTGGATATCTGCCATTTCTCATTTATCACAAATTGCTCCAAGTCATCGATTCTCCAGACGAAAGGAGTTCTTTTATCGTTTTTGCCGCCGAGACGCGCCGGACCATTCATATTCTAGGCGTTACTTGGCAGGCGGAATTCCATGACGTAGGAAAAAATTACATTTCGGTGGCTTCTTGCGTAGTCTGGGGTCTATTACTAATTTGAATCACTATTTGAAATACTTTTGGATTTGGTGTACATAATTGCTAATTCTTCGCCGGAGTGGTATCAATGGCAATGACAGGAAAATCAACTAAATTTGCGTGTTTTAATCACCCTCTTTTCCTTAATCATCGTGACTAAATATACATATTTTACTGAATTTTATTTTAAGTGATATTGCAATTAATTCAAGCAATTGCAGTTCATTCAACACATTTTGCAATTTTGGAGTGTGAATAAAATAACTTACATTGTTATTACGTTAGAATATTACCTTATGTGCTTGTTTAAAAAAAAATGATTTTATCCTCTTGTATTTTCCTTTTAATGTCTTTTTATTGTTTTTGATCCTTTTCTTGGATTTCAAGTGAAAACCATATTTAAGAGACTACTTAGGTCTCTAAACTTTTCAGCTGTAAACCACTGGGTGAATGTTTCATCCGTAATAAATTCAAATGTTTTTTTCGAGAAAATTATTATTATTCCTTAGAGGTATTGGAATATTTTGACAAAATCGTATCACCGAACATTCCATTGAGAATTGAATCGGAGTTAGTTTCAGCGTAATTATTTTGGATCCCGTTTGAATATGGTTGAATAGAATGTATGTGAGCCATTATCCAAGTTGAATATTTTGAAGCAATTTTATTCAACATTTTGTTTTTAATGCAGGTAATGCAAACTTACGATTTTATTTCCCTGGGATAAAGTCGAAGCGGGGGAATAACTGGCACGCAGGCGGTATGTTATCAGGAATCGCAGACGCATACATTTTCCTGCTAGCTATGATCATCGACGTGCTTTTAGTACGCGGCATCACGGCAATCAAGAGAATGTTGGCATTGAGTCACAAATGACAAAGAGGACGGACAATCTACCGAAATCATCGGCTTTGAAGACCTTCTGTATGTGCGTGTTTGTATGCTTTGCGGCCAACGTAGTTCATATAAAGTGAGGAGACGCTTCCCTCTCGACCGCTTTTTCGCATTGATGCCCTTCATTCCAAAGCATGACATGTGCATCCGATGAGCACTCAGATGTCTGCGGACGAATTTTGTTTCAGCGCCCAAGTTTCTCATTTAGGGACCCTGCTTTCATTCCAAGATTTCGTCTTTATTTTCTGGCTTTGATCCTGCCTCAATCGCCTGTAGCCACATAACTTTGTGTTGCCGGTTACTAATGAAAGGAGAATTTGTTTTGGTATGATGAATAATGAAAGCGCAAATTTGGAATGGAATTTCCAAAATTGACCACTCGTCTCTAGTTGCAAAGCACGATAGTATATATTAAAAATCATCCCATTCAGGCGTATCTTGAATCTCTAGTCCAGAAAATCATTTCAGTAAAATTTGAGGCTTATAATCATATCTGAAACTTTGTCCATTAAATTCGCATATTGGCCTATAATTCAAATTTCCTTTTTGTGAATTCGATTTTCATTATTTTTTTCCGAAGAATAAACGTTTTATGGAAAATATTTTCGTGTTTTATCTCATTATTTAAAAATTTTAATGAAGATAAGGCTCGCGAATGAAATGAGACTCCTATTTGTGAAGAAGCCGTATAAAACCGAAAAAATAGATTTTTAGACCGATGACACGAAAATATTGCTTTTTCATAGTGAATATATCATTGAAAATTATTGAAATCGAGATCCCATAACGAACATTATATAATTTGTCGAGGTACTGCTATCTGGACTGACTTTTCGAGATACAGTTTAGTGGACTGTTAGTCTGGTATAGGATATAGCTTTCGGTATTCCCCATAGTATGTCCATGTTGGTGTGAAAATTGTGTTAAAGTAATTTGCATCATGGGCGAACGTTACGTTTATTTATCCAGGAGTAGCACGTATTTTTGTTAATTCTTTTGTATATTCTCAGTCACTGTGAAGACTACGATAACAGTTTCAATATACAGATTGGATTATTTAACTTAAGACGTCTGAAGTTGCATCCAACTTAAGACATCTGAATTCCAATCTGTATTTCGCACTACATCTTTATACTTTGTACTCCTATTGAAATGGTTCAGAATTTATTGAATATTGGACACATTTATTCTTATCTGCTTGAATCATCGTCACTTATGCTCTTAAATGTAGCATTCCGTGACCTGATGAAGACAGGTCATACTCTTTTGTCTAAACCGATGTCTTTTAAAACCTTTATGGAGTTAGCAGTTATTTATGTAAGTGTTCTCAAGGTAATCAGAGGAAAAGTGGTTAAGTTTATTTTATTTATATTGTGAATCGGAAAACGCTGAGGACCTGAAGTGTACAAGTACTTATGTTTCAAAGTAAAACATAAGTATTGTCTTCATTTCAATCCATATTTTGTCTCATACAGTGCGATATTTTTGTATGCAGTTTGAAACAATGGCGTGAACGAAGTGGAAAAGGTGACACGCGAAAGTTTACTCGAGCACCTCTCGCGAACTCATAGAAGTTGTCATTCTGTTTGAACTAATTCGCAGTCCACGGCTTTACTCCACCAAGTTCAGTCTATTACGGTCCAATTTCTGTCGCGGAACGAGAATGACATCTTACACTCGTCTCTTTGTGAGGAGTGAGACCACGTGGAAACCTACTAGGTTACTTCCTGCAGTCAACCTTTCATCTCACTTGAGACTTCGCTTATATCGCGAGTTCCTTAAGTAGGAAGGAACAACCACTCGTGCCTCGGCACTGCTGGGACGATCCAACCTTGAATGGTCTGACATGTGAGGAAGTTAAAAGACATGAAAGACGGGAGCATGAGAAAAGATTTGACTTTTCGAGGGAACTTGCATTTGAGAAAGTTTTCACCGATGACAGACAGTTGATTACTAGTGTAGATGGAGAATAAAAAGTGCAGTAAACTTGTGCAATGTATAATATTTTATATATTGTGCTCACAAATGTATAGCTTTTGCCAGTGAGATAATTGGGAATCTCAGAAGTAAAAGAATATCACAGGCTCATACAGTGACAGCGATGAGGCTTAGCGATTTATTTCACGTGCTTAGCTCCATACTTATAATTAGACTAAGGTAGTCAGTGTTACCTAGTAACTAAGTGTTACAAGGATGTATGACAAAATAATAATGAGTAGGTTGAAATAGTAAGCGTGTGATATGGGTTATTTTATCACTATTTTTTGCACAACTAGTAGATAAGGTAGCAGTCTATCAGTTGTTAAAAAATTTTAATCCCATGTGAAGGACATTCAGTTAAAAAAATTAAGTGTGACCACTTATTGTGGGCCATTGATTGTTATCACACGACTAGTAGCTATTAATTACAGTCTATTTCTGAATATTGGCGAGATAGATATGGTAGTAACATATGGTTGATTATTAATATTTTTGGTCAGGTAGACTACTTTTTAAAAGCTTCTGTGCACTCCAATACGAATTAAATGAGGGAGGTAGGGAATTAAAAACTAATTCTTGATGAAGGAAATAAAATGAATGAGTTTCAATCAATAGTAAAAATTTCTTGTTTAGTAGGTATCTATAAGTAACTTTTAAAGCCTTTAGCCGCATAGTAAATTTTTATTTTGTTCCAATTTCGACGATTTCTAACGTCAATTATAGACGTATTTTAAGCTATGATATTTTTTAATCTTTATGAAGGAAAAAAATATCGCCTCACTACTGATTCCCTTAAAATATTGGACACTTCTCTTAAAAAATTGATGGGCGCCGTAGGAGAATTTGATGATTATCTCCAGCACAGAATCGTTAAATTTCGCAAATTTGAATTTCGATTGTGTCCGTAACTCGGAAAGGTAGAAATGATTCGACTTTTACTGGTAAGGACGTTTTGTTTAATGGCGGCTGTAAAAACCGTCGGCTTCTGCTCCCATGCTCCAGATGTCGGGCTTTTGTTTAGGTCGCCGTGAGTGTAACCGTGTCCCACCTCTATCGTCTGATGGGCGGAATATATCTTTTTTCAAAAATTTAAAATGCTCGGGCTCTCCTAAAATAATTCGTAGTTAAATGGGGTCCGGCCGCATTTTATCCGGGAATCATCTGACTTGTGTGGAAGTAGTTAAATGGGGCCCAGCTTCATTTTATCCGAGAATCATCTCACTCGTGCGGAAGCAGCTGACCGTGGTAATCCATCGCCAAGGGAGGAAGAGGGGTCTGTTTTACTCATGCTCCAACGTATTGCTGTTTTGTTGAGGGGGCTTCGTAGCGAGGAACCACCACTCCACCCTCCAACCTACGACCTTCCGGGCCATTAGCCGTTAGCCGAGAGAACCCTTATTGCGTCCTCTTATCGGCGTAACCACCTCTGCCCCGTTTTTGTGTTTGCTGATTCCCTTCGCCAGGCATCGTTTCGACCGACTACCCAGACGACTCCGCCGTTATCTTTGCCCCCTCCTCCTCTTCTTACCCTCTCCCGCTCCATCACATCCACCCATCAAACTATGCCTCTTTTAACCCTCGCATATGAAAAATCTGTAATGGTCATCGCATTTGTAAAAATGGGAGTTAGTGCGATTTGTTTGTAAAAATAATCCCCAACTTCAATTATAGGCGGCATGATGCCGCGGAAGATTTAAATTCTATTTAAGTAACTTAAATTCTATTCAATTCTTACTGAAGTTTATAATATTAGTTTAATATTAGTTAAATGACACATTGCGAAATTGCCGCAGGCTTTATTCGAACACGACGCATTTCGTTGTTACAACAATATTATCAAGCAACATCATCAACATTATCAAGCTTTGATTATGTTGTTGTGACAACGAAACGTGTTCAAGTATATCCTGAGGAAACATCTCTTAATAATCACCTATCAAAACTGGCTAAGGTCGGAAAGTTTCTTCGTTTGATAGGGTATTAATAATCCTTATTCAAGCCAAGCGCTACCTATTAGCAGGGTACTCAGCTACCTGCTAACAGCCTGCGTCGCAGCAACGCTCAAGCCTCGCCTCAAGGTTACCTCAAAGGGCGACAGCGGGAACCTGAATGACGTCACACGGCGTTTTCCCAGCATTCATACTTAGCCGTCGCGTTTTCGCGCGCTTGAAAATTTTCACTTTTCATTTAATCGCGAAAAATAGATTATTATTATTATTATTATAATAGTATTCTACCGATTAAGGTAGGTTTCCATGGAGTACGCAAGAAGTGATCTGGGATCCTCCTTTTCCTTCCAGCACTGCCTTCTTTAACTCACAGTAAGGCCTACTCTCTTTCAATCTATCTAAAAATCCTATTCTTTTCCTTCCCCTCCCTCGTTTCCCTAACATTCTACCCTCTAACACCATTTTCAACATCCCCTCACCGCTAAGCACTAACTCCATCCATACCTTCTGTCTCCTCCGTATCTCATCTAAAAGCTGTCTCTCCTCGCCAACCATATCCAGCACTTCGTCATTCCTTTTCCTCTCCGTCCATTTCACCCTCTCCATTCTTCTCCATACCCACATCTCGAATGCCTCCAATCTTCTCTCGTCTTCTTTCCTCAGTGTCCACGTTTCCGCACCGTAGAGAGCTACACTCCAGATCAAACTCTTCACTAACCTTTTCTTTAAACTCTTACATAACGATCCTCTTAGGAGCTCCTTCCTGTTCATGAACGCCTCCTTCGCTAATGCAATTCTCTTCCTGATGTCCTTACTACTGTATCCGTTTTCCTCTAACGTACTGCCTAAATAGTTGAATTGCTCAACCTGCTCAAGTTTTTCACCTCCCACCTTTATCTTGAGTCTCACATTCCTCGCTCGTGATGCTTTACAAAACCGCATAACCTTAGTTTTCTTGTGATTAATCCTCATCCCATACTCCTCGCAACGCTCGTTTAACCCTTTCGCTACCGCATTTTGGATTTTGATCCTAAAATTTTGAAACTTATATTTTTAGAACCAGCTTTTTTTTTTGAATTTTTTGAGTTGTGTCTGACCTCTGTAGCACTAATGGTTTTAAAAATACAGATCGTCCTCTAAATGGGACATTGGGAACAACAGCGCCAGTTCCGTGGTGTAATGATTTCCAAAGTCTTAAAGTATTTAATACTGTAGAGCAGCCCTGACAGTTAGAAGTAAATTTTAACCCTTCCTTTTTTTCAGTGAAGAATGTGATGTTACTGTAAAGAAATAGAGATAAATTTTTTCACTAATTTATATAGTAATAAAACCAAACTTCAATGTGCGGTGAGCAAGATAATGCTGCCTTTTTTATTATTTTCTTTCACCCTGTATTAAAACTTTTTCTTAAATTTCAATTTTTTCTGCAAACATAAGAATAGGAAAATAGGGGACGACGAAGAATTTTTGTTTACTTGATGAGTAATTGTCACCACCTTTATAACTTTAGTTATGTGCTCTATTTCTTCTTTCATTTGTTTGCTTGTCAGCTCAAACTTTTCCAATATCATGCAAATGTTAGACCAATAAAATACCAATAAATAAAAATAATCATCCATTTATATGATGAAAACAAGTAACAACAAATTGATTAGAAATAAAAATTTAGTGCTGGTTTTATTTTTTAAACATATTTTCTCTTTTCTTACAACGGCGTGACACAATTTTTACTTTTTCTCGTGATACTCATGGAAACAATTTTTCTCACGTGCACAACATAAATTAATGTTACATTTTGTGCATATTATATATGTTTTACTTTTGCATCCGGGAGTTTTGCATCTGCCAGTGCTTGCGACATTCTTAAATTCAGGAAAATGTCCCACATTATCAAATCTGATGTCATCTATCCGTTTTAAAATTTGCTTCCTTCTTTTTGGAACTGTTGGTGAAATGACAGGGCAGTTGGATGGTCGACCGCGTTTCTTCCCTGCAGTCGATCCACAAAGAACAAGACTTTCCGCAACATAAAGTCGAAAAGCCAGCAAGTCTAAAATTTTATTCTTTGGCAAACCAATTGCTTCTGCATCTGATCTATAATTCAACCAAGAATTAACCACTGCAAGATCAAATGCATGGTTGGCCATCCGAAGTGTCCACTTCCTGGTTCGGATTTTTGTCTTGTAAATAGCAAGTAAAAAGTCGCATTTATCAACCCCTCCCATGCTTTCATTATAGAGTCTAATGCACGCAGGTCGATCAATTTCAATGAAGGCATTGGTAGCTCGATCCCACCGTTTACATTTGTCCATAGTCCCGATACCTTTATAGTTGGAGCCTACATTTACAGTGTTATTATCTAGCCACTTCGTGATAACCACTGACCCATCATTACTCCTGACCTCTTCGGCGTAGCCTCGTTTTTGGTTCTTCTTCACCTTTGGATCATCTGTGAGAGGAGGGTTTGAAAATCTATTGATTCTTATGGTACCAATGGCGTAGATATCTTTCTTCAGTAAATACTGGAATAAATGATAACTAGAAAAATAATTATCGAAGTAGAGGCGGCAATTCTTTTGGTCAATGCGCTCTGCGAGTTGCATGACTACTGACGGCCCGAGACCAAAATCCTTGTATTTTTCTTGAATTTCTCTACTACTACCTTGGTATAAAATGAAGTCATATACAGTCCCACTTTCCCCGCAAAGTGCGAATACTTTTATACCCCACTTAGTTGGTTTATTCTTGATAAACTGTTTCACGTTAATTTGTCCTTTGAATCCAATCATTTGTTCGTCTACACAAAGGTTTGGCTCGATGTCAAGGTTTTTACATTGAGCTCTGATAGATTCATAAATTGGTCTGATTTTCCAAAACCTGTCATTAGAATTAGCTGGTTTCTCATTCACATCTGTTACATGGAAAGCTTGCCGAATTTTATGGAAGCGATTACGACTTATGTTGTCTAAAATGAGTGGAATACTGAATTTTTGGTTCCAAAATAGATGTATCTGCGGGTAATTGAAAATACCCATAGCCAGGTTTACTCCGATAAAAACTTTCATTTCTCGCTCATTTACCGGTGGGAAATTAGCCACATTTGTTCGAGTCGCATAAAGGTTCGTTTTTTCCACCATGTCTTGCACCAAGTCATCTGTTATATAACGCTGAAAATATTCATAGGGCGATGGGAGACTTGTGACTTCTTTAGGCGGTAACTCATAAAAGTTTATGGCATGGGAGTCAAGAGGACCTTTTGTCCAAGAGATGGATTTTCTGTCAGTTAAATTGAGAGAATTAAAAATTTCCTTGCGAACTGCAGGATCAGGGTTTGGTGGCTGTCTTGGAGCCTGACTGCTCTGATGTGATTCACTGGTACCTTGACTACTTGATGCAGATCTTTCCCTGTTTTGCCGCTGACTTGTTGATCTCTTTTCTCTGGTCGAGGAGCTTGAAGCCTTTGAAGTGGACGGCCCAGGAATGTCCTCCGGTAAATTTATAATTTCGTACACATCAACATCATTATCATCTGATGGATTATCTTCATGGTCTCCACCTGATTCAATCAAAATCATTTATAAAACTCTGAGAGGAAAATAAGGTAGCTAATTGATTACACTGATCGAAGGTGACTCTTTTTCCACCTGTGCAAATGAAATTTATTACCAGCATCAATCAGATTTTCAGTTATTTATAGAGTTATTTTGGTTATCCGTAGATGCATCAATTATAGAGCTGGAACGTCATTTGGAAAATATCTCTCACCATTCCTTTTAAAATATGCAGCAAGCTTTCCATAGGAACGATGTCAACAATAAACTTCTTTTGGATAGTTATAACTATTTCTGTCAAACTTAATATCGTGGTAAAAATTTTTATATAGATGAGGATTTGCGTGTAATCAGATCAGGGACAAAAGCCAAATTTACGGGAAATAATGTACACAAAACAAGTCCTAGAAAAAGGGTATGAGTCTCTCCGCTCCATGGAGAAAGAGGTAATATCTATAAGTTTATCATGTATCAAATTTCAACCTCCAAGAGAAGCCCATGAAACAGCGTGATGGAGTTTCCCATGCGATTGTCCCAAGTAGATCGTGAAACAATGACTGCCGCGCTGTAGAGATATTTCCCAAGAGAGGGTGGACATGACGTGAATCTAGGGTCTTAGTTATTGTAAGGTAACTTTATCAATTGAAAGGAACACAGGAAACAGGACGAGATATTTTCTTACCTTCTTGATCAATTACAGCTATTTCATTGACTGCGTCCTCATCATCCGAGAGATTTTCTAAATCGGAAGTATCACCATCACTGATTAAAATGTTAACTATTTGTTCATCCGACAAATTGTCATAGCTTAAAAATGACATTGTTCTCTAAATTAGAACGTTAAGTTTCATAAAATCTCCGAAAAACAAACACAAGCCGTGAGCACGCACTTCCTTTCACAGTTTGTTTACTTTGATCGCTGACCGGAAACAGGTGGCGTTGAAAATATTGTCCTCTATACGGGACGATGTTTCTATAGAGTATAGAGGCTTCAGAAATCACTTCTGATTGATCTAAAAAATCCCATGCACTCTACCAACGTATCTCTATTAAAAGAAAAATAACCGAGACTTTTATCAATGTCTTAAAGGAAATAAAAAAATGCTAAATTTGTTACGTCCGGTCACGTAGTAAAACAGCCCGGATATCCCAATTGCGAGGGTTGTAAGTAGTTCTAGATACGCCGAGTAGGTGGCAGCATGATACAGACCGCATCAATGTAGTGTCCTCTATATGAGACAAAAATATTAACAGGTCCAGAATAGGTCCCTAGTCTATTTATCTCCATTTTAAGCAACGTCCTCTATATGGGACAATAGAGCGAAAGGGTTAACGCATCCACTAGAGCCTGAAGCCCCCTCGCTGACTGGCTAATCAGCGCCTGATCATCCGCGAATCTCACTGATTTGAACATCATTCCTCCCACTTTTATTCCAGCTTCTAACTCATCCCACGCTTCCCTTACCATCTCTTCAGCGTACACGTTAAAGAGCAGCTTTTTTTTCTGTCCTCTATCGCCGCTGCTCTTTAACGAAAAATAGATATCGTCATTTAAAAATCTGAAAGCGTGAAATACGTACTCTAGGATCTTTCGATTTAGGCAATAAAAAAATAATAGGGAACCACCCTATTTCCAAATAATGTACGATGAAAAGCCCTATATTTTCGAACGACAGCCGTATCGATAGAGCACAATGGAAAGTCTCTTTGGACGTATTCACGAAAAAGGCATTAAGGTACATCTCCTTTCTGTGATACATCCCTCTTCCACTTTCCCCTCGAACATTTTCAAAGCAACTCCGAGTAGACCTTCCTCATTTGGCCGCCCTCCCTCTGGGGGATCCACCGTCGCGGTACGACGGTAGCGCGCTGCCTTGGGCGGTTGTGTCTTTTTCCTCAACCGTGCGGTAGCCTTTTTTTCGTTCGAAAGGGAGTGGAAGAATGAATGAAAACAGAAGAACCCTTTTTCCGCGTCTTCCTTTTTCCCTTCGCCTAATTCGAGAGTCGCCCCGCTGCGTTCCCCGGATTAAATTCCCTTCAGCCCTGTCCTCGCGTTGAATTAGTGTCGTGCTGTCGTCTTACAACGAAGGGATGAGGGGTGAACGCTCCGCGCCGTCGAAAATGTCTTCATTTGCCTCCGACATCGTTCCGCCTGAAAGCTCACTGTCGAATCTGTCCGTCAATTTCGGTCGTACTTAAGCTCCAATATGCCTGCAAGTCATGACGTCGTCATGGTGATATCCACCAGATCAAGTTCATGTGATAATTTCGTCCTCTTTTTACTTCTTGCATTTACTGTGAATGAAATTGTCGTAATTAATTTATTAAGGTAGGAATTTATAAAAATAATTTAATAATTTTTTCTTATGCATTTAATTTTATAAATTGAGTTTTTTTTTCTTTATCCTAACCTCTATGTTTAACGTTGATTGGTGTCTTGGTATGTAGGTCTCGAAGAATTTAAACGAAAATATTTGCCAACGTTTCGGTATATTTATATACCTCTTTATTAGGCTTTTTTTGCAATGAATTGGCTTCTTTTGAACGACTTAACTGCAAGACACAAGTTAACGTTCAATTTTATGCATGTTTGGGTTTGTTTGTTTTCCAATTAAAAAAAATTCGATTGCAATGGAATTACACTTATTTTTTGTTTCTCGATTGGTTGTCTAAGTCTTGTAAATGAAAGACATTCTTAACCCGTTCGCTGTTAAGCTGATGACGTCACGCACTCATGCCGAAGGTGTCAACATTCACCTTGGCCTCGCACATCAGTCTAAAGATGCATTTACACTGTGAAACATGTTATATAAAACAAGTTATGTACAACATGTTTTACAAAAAAGTGACAAATATGTGTAACATGTTACATGTTACTTTGTGTTATAAAACAAAATATCGTGTTATACAACAAGTTTTTGGTTTCTCGCTTCGTTTAGGAAGCCAAAAACTCGTTGTATTACACGACATTTTGTTTTATAACACAATGTAACATGTAACATGATACACAGTTTTTATAACTTTTTTCTAAAATATGTTATCTTTAGCTTGTTTTATGCAACATGTTAATCAGTGTAAATGCAGAGAAGATTGGCTATCTTTTCCAAGTAGGCTTCCGCGGAGATTATGATGAATTCTGCTGGTTTTTCCGGGTATTCTTCCGAAAAAAATGGATGAACGCGGAAGGATACCCGGAAAAACCAGCAGAATTCAAGATTGGCTATTGACCAAATGTTGTCGGCGGATGAGGATAAAAAGAAGCAGTGGTGCACGGTGACGTACCTCGATGCACTTTCTCTGAAAATGTCTCATCATTTACCCAAGGACACATTCCGCATGGCTTTTAAACCTTATGCCACTCTAAGGAGACTGATTGTTAAATGTGAGAATCACATAGACCAATTGCATAGGTGTGGAGTATATTCATTGAAATGCAGCGATTGCAATGGTGTATACGTGCGACAGACAGGAAGAAGTTTTGAAATCAGGAAGAAAGAACATTTAAATGCTTACAAAAATAACAAAGATAAAAAAGTAAATTTGTTAAAAACTTAATATGCAACTGCCATAGGAGCGATTTTAAAATGAATATTTTAAAAATTTGCAGTGACCGCCGTGAATTGGACTCTAGGGAGCAGTTAGAAATTAAAAAAATTATTCGAAAGTCAGGACAGTACTCTTTTTAATGAATTTCTCTTCCCATCCTTTTCCCCTATTCTGGCGTCGGTTTTAAAATTCATCAAGTAACTAGGTAACAATAATAAGATAAACAAATCATAATTTGCGCCTGAAGATGATGATAATTCATTGAAACCCGAGTCGCGCTCTGTAAAAAATAAGTGGTATAAGTAATTGTGTGATATCCAGGAAAATTGAAAATGGAATACCACGAAGTTCATCAAAAGTTAGCGAATTTTGTAGTTCATTGTTGTTTACACTGCTGTGAGCGATACCTTCCTTTAACACTAGGAATACCGGTCTTGACACCCCTCCTAGAACTACGGATGGAGTCATTTTGACTCTTAACTTATAATTGATTATTTTTTGCAGTTTATATCTGAATTTATTGATAAGTTGCTTTAGTTTACCCTTTTTCTTTATAATTTCAATATCTCAGTCGTGGTCTTAGCAGAGAAATGATATAAAAAAAAGCGTTGTTCGACGGTATTGCTTTGAAATTCTTTTTTCTTGCATGCCATATTGTTTTAATGGGATTATCACTGAGGAATTGGATAAAACAGTAAACATAAACTTTTCACCATATTTTATTATCATGTTTCTATGATAAAAAATATTACGTAGGCTACATAGAAAGTGGGGAAATAATTTAATAAAATAAAAAATATTTTTATTACAGTTGGTACCTCCTCTCTTTGGTACTCAACGGTAAATTTTGAAAAATGTGTACTATTTTTTTTCTAAAACTATTTTTATCGCAAAGCCTTATTATTTGTCAGAAATGAATAAAAGTCAATGAATTCCAGGCCGAAATTCGTAAAATATTAGTCAGAGTAGAGAAATAAAAATCTCAAGGAGTCAAAATGACTCCATCGGTAGTTCTAGTGTTACTGAATGGTTATCACTGAACGAGCTTATGAAGTATGGTGGTATTTGGAGGAGGCGACCGTCAGCTGAGGCCATTTGCGCCATGCGGTTATCACTGAACGAGCTTATGAAGTATGGTGGTATTTGGAGGAGGCGACCGTCAGCTGAGGCCATTTGCGCCATGAAGGAAGGGCGGAGAGAAACCCGGCGTCCGCATTAGCCTGCTCTTGACGATAGGCGCCAAGGGGACCACGGCTTAACGTCCCAACCGGCGGACAGAGTGTTACGCTTGAAGTTTACTCCGCACATCATTCAAGCAGGGATCGGGCAGTCTCTGAAAAATCTCTACCACCACTACCACCGGGATTTGAACCCGAGCCCACGGGGTGGGAAGCCAACTCTCTAGCCACCACACCAATTCGATCCCCTTTATAAACCTGTAATGACGTCATCAACTTATGAAAATTGGGCAGCAATTTTCGTGTTTTTTCCATTCAAGACTTAAAAGAGAATAACTGAATGAGGAATGATCTTTTCGCCGTAACTTAACTCTCCCTTCCGTCTTCCGAATTATTCTAATAAATAGCGATTTCCGTTTCGACCCATTTCTCATAATGGGGCATATTTATGGAATTGAAACAAAGGACGAAGAAAATGAATATTTGGAATTGCTCTGCGATTTTGGATTTCCCAAAATAGCTAGCATATCTATCTCGCTTTACGCATACCGGTATTCCTCTATGAGTGATAGGCAATCGAGCTTGACTTTCAATCACGCACTTGATGGTATATGCTTACTATGGCATGGTCATACCACTGTTAATGAAGTGTATTTGAGGATTAGTATATTACTTCGTGACTAGTCATTTTGGTTACCTTATGGCTAATTAAGTGTATATTTTTTAGTCAGAATATGTTGAAAGTATGAGAACAATTTAAGATTGTTCTCTGATTTGAGGCGATTAATTGGGGACTAGAGTATTTATTACCATTTCTCTGTCACTATGTCACTCTATACAAAATGTACTGGAGATATTTCGTCAATGGTTGAAGATTGGATTACAAAGGTAATCAAATATAAATACGCCTTTTTGACGAATGCATTGCATTTTTAAAAATTGTAATGAAGAACTCTTGAGCCAAATAAATTTGATAATGCGGTGGGAATTTGTAATAGCGCACGCTTGAGAATACGGCGTAGATAACGAATCAGAGATGGTGAAATTAAAATGGGAGGACTAAAATGTTGAAACTGAGTAAGCTGTGTTATCACACATGTTTTTCCCTACCTCAGTTTGAGAATCATACCCTGACACGTTTTGATGAAAGTTAAGAATAATAGTGAACAGATATATATTCACACTTGTGCAATTTTTGCTTTATTTGTGTGATTTAAGTATCTATTCTAACTTCACGATGTACACTTTATACTTATCAAGTAGATATTTTGCATGAAATTATCTCCTTTAAGTTTTGTCTCATTTCCATGGTAATGCATTGTTGGAGCGACGTTCGCTGTTTCATTTGCACTGCTCTCCTTGAAGACAGAGACAACCCTTTCCTGCCATTCCCTTTGGAATTCTCGCTGTCCGGTGCCTCTACCAACTTGCAATTCTCACACCTCTGTCATTAGCGAAAGAAAACTGAGAAAGAGTTAATGGATTAACTGGAGCGTTAGTCCTTCCGAGCTTGAAGTTGTTAGATTAAGATCTTCTGAATGCGGAAGGAAATCCCATCTTGCTTTGTAAATGGACTTAATTAGCAGACCCTGTAGTCATGAAGTTAACGAATGGATAATGAATTGTTAAATCGTGGTATTGTGGCAGTTATGGTCTACTAACTCAGAGCCAGAAGGCCATTGGTTGATTAATTGGAGGGAAGAGGAAGAACAGGTAAGGTGAGCTCTACGGCTTCAATCGTGAAACATAAAATCATCTCCAATGGTCGTAACGTAAGGATCATGTCACAGGTTTATTATTATTAGTATTCTAACGATTAAGGTAGGTTTTAATGGAGTATTCAAGAAGTGAGCTGGGAGCCTCCCTTTCCTTCCAGCACTACCTTCTTTAATTCACTGTAAGGCCTACTCTCTTTCAACCTATCTAAAAATCCTATTCTTTTCCTTCCCCTCCCTCGTTTCCCTAACATTCTACCCTCTGACACCATTTTCAACATCCCCTCACCGCTAAGCACTAACTCCATCCATACCTTCTGTCTCCTCCGTATCTCATATAAAAGCTGCCTCTCCCCGCCTACCATATCCAGCACTTCGTCATTCCTTTTCCTCTCCGTCCATTTCACCCTCTCCATTCTTCTCCATACCCACATCTCGAATGCCTCCAATCTTCTCTCGTCGTCTTTCCTCAGTGTCCACGTTTCCTCACCGTAGAGAGCTACACTCCAGATCAAACTCTTCACTAACCTTTTCTTTAAACTCTTACACAACGATCCTCTCAGAAGCCAAACAAAAAATTTATTTGGATGCTGGAACGGGAGAATTTGCAGGAGTGGCCAACCCCAGCCTCTCAACCGGAAATCCTTTATAAGCACCAACTCAACTAGTAAGAAACCTTTGCGAGTATTGAAGGTACCTCACTAAGGTTTCTTCAGTTGATACACATGCACTCACTCAATGCTACAAGTGCATCGTGCATCACACAACATTTATTGTTTTTACCTCAATGATAAATGTATTGCCTCTTATTTCACTTTGTACGGAAATTTCATGCCTCTTTAGTGTTTGAGACTGTAAAAATGACAACAGTTGCACTTGAGGGATAAAAAAATACGAGTTACAAGAAGGTTTATTGGCTTCACGCTGACCTTTCTTTCCTGTTACCTTGGCTACAAGACACAAGCTTGTCATCAATGTAAAGACTGATTTCACGCAGCTCTTTACTCCGCTTTCCTAAGTTGTAAAATTTTCATGTAGTATACGTATTTCTTCCCTTTTATGTCATTAATAAGTTGTATATGTACCTGAATCGGGGCCATATTATGCTTTTCTTGCCGTGCACCTGTCCTTCTAAGATTGTCTTCATCAAGTCATATTGCCTAATGAAGTGGCCGACTTGATCGTACGTTGTCCTACCTTCCTCCCATGGTTTTTAGAATACTTATATTTTCTTCCAATATTCCTCATCACTTACTTGTTCGAATTATTTCTGTTAATTCTTTAATTTTCATCATTCTTCTGTAGCACCACATATCGAACGCTTCCTCTCTTGGTTTATTTACTGCTTTCACAACGTAAGTCGCGCTCCCTATTTAGCATCTAAGTATTTCCTTCTAAGCTTTTAGTCTCACAATCAGCTGCCAGCAGGTTTTCTTTTCATGAATGCCCTATTTGTATGCGATATTCTGCTGACTATTTATATCTAACTTCGTCGGTTGCTGGTTAATCGGCTACCTATTTTGCGAAGCTCTTTCACCTTTTCAAGATTTAGATTTCCTATTTTGATCTTAGCGCTGGTCTCCTCAACTCATTAGAGTTATCATCTTAAAGTTGTGATGTTATCAAAACTCTCTACATAAATGTGTATATGTATGTGTGTGTTCATTACTAAGTTAAAACTTATATTTTTGTGTTATTAGTATTGAATATTTTACATTTTTTGTATAAAAATCTACTACTTGTTAGCCTAGCAATAATCTCCATAATGCCTTATTTTTGTCAAAATGCCTTTTATTAAGAGTAGAACATTTCCTGTATTTTCTATTTTTTGCTCTCATAGGTCTTACCTAGAGCATAATAAAAATATTCTATTCCTCTCTTTTTTCTATTTATTTTCATATAAAACACACCACCGAAAACAGCGCTACTTGGCCTTTACGTCGGGGCTTTTATTACATTTAACAACTATTCATACACGATCATGCACGCCCTAAATAGGGGGAACCGACTCAGTCGGGTTTCGGACCCGCGACCTTCGATTTAGCAGGCGAGGACTTGACCCGCCGCCACCGATGCTAGCCATATTTTGTTGCATAATCACACCTTATTTTCTTTTTTCTTTTAATTTTCAACTAATAGCTGAACATTTACATTGCCAAATGCGTCATGGTCTTCTTGAAATCTTTCTCTGTGCCGACTTTGAATGTGAATGGCATTTTACCGGCATTCATTTCCTCGTGAATTCGTTCTCTTAAGGCCGTTTTACAAGGGGCACGGAATTGCGCAGGTTAGAGCTGCATTAATTTATAAAATGGCGTGGAATTGCGCGAATGCATGAACGAAATTAGAACGGGGGCTATTTTGCCGTCTCGCATCCACGCATTCTCGCATGTGTTCTAGCAATTCACCGCTTTACACGACGCAATTTGGATTGCGCCTTCGCACGTACGTCAGATTGCGCAATTCCGTATACCGTGTAAAACGGCCTTTAGAATCCTTACCTTTCATGTATTTTAACTTTGTGGTGAGAGGAAATCGGTCGGTGATTCTCTGTTGTTGGATTCGTAAATTGAGATATTTTTTGTACCCCCTCCGCCTGTCAAATTGAGAGTTGAAAATATTTGTCCTCGAAATTTTAGGTAGCAAAATGGAAAAAGAGCACTTGCATGAATGAACTGACTACCTCATAATGTCAGTTGAGAGTGATTTCAACCATGGTGAAGAAGATTCTTCAATTTGAATTGAATTTTTATTTTCATCACGTTCTTCAATGCATGGGGGTGGTGAATCGTTCACCGAACAGAGTTTGCGTCGTATACGTTTTATCCCGTTCAATTGAGCTGTTAAAACAATTGACTGCGTTTGTCCCGTGCATGCTACGGAAGTGTTGGCTCATTAAAAAGGATCGTTCTGCACTTTATTGGATCGATGTTGCAGATTGTTTAAAGCATCGAGTTCATTCCAGCGAACTACGAAAAAGCGCTTAAAAGAAAGTGCCTTCAGGGATTTCACGTGAAACGGTCGAGCTAATTGTTAGCACTCGTAGGAATGCCGAGCCAATGTATAAAAATACGGCTCTCGAATGGCTGCTGGAAACAGAGAGATAGCTCCTAATTGGGAGGTCGGCAGAGAGCTGTGATTTTGGCTCGCGTACAAAACACCAATGCGATGGAATTAGCCTTTAGTCTCCAGGTCGAAAAATATAGAGGATAGTTTTCAAAACGATTCCCATGTAATAGTGAAGGTTCTCTGTGAATCGTTAGCTCTTTACTCCCTGTCAGTGCTACCTGCGAAATCTGTTTGTTAAAAAGTTTTTGGCGATTAAAAAAAATAGCAGTTCTGTGCTTGTGTGCTATCTGTAAAATTTCCTAAATATGCGTTTTCGAGCAGATGGACAATTTGTTTTGTTGGAAACTTTATAAATTTAAATAAAACTAAATCTCCATTTGTTTTATGCACCATAAATTTAATAATTTATGAATAAATTTGACTTGTCCCATCAGGGATATTAAAACATTGTCTATAAATGAAACTGGGCATAGGTCTTTTTAAATCTATGTCGACTGTTTGCGTCAGGTGGGGATGGGTAAGGGTAGAGCTAGACTGTTACATCATTTTAGCATACTAGAGCAATGGAAGGGAATGAATAGTCCAGGTAATGATTTGATTTTTAACAAATTATTTTGCTTTGATATTTACTACGGAGAATATGATTTGATTTTTAACCAATAATTTTACTTTGACATTCAATACGGTGAATACAATTTGCCAAATTCTGCATATTTCAAACAGAAAATCTTGAGAATAGTCACATAATACAACCATAATTACACGATCAAGGTGGTTGTTAAATGTCTTTTCCTTAAACTAGAGACTGATTATTCGTGCCTTTATATGTAATGTTGTATATCAAGTGAAATGTGAATTGTGGCAAAATGTGTGCTGAGATCTCTATATGCATATCATATCCTTTTTTAGTTTCTTCCGTCAAATTTATGAAAGACCATAAAGCTCTTCGTGGTAAAACACGCTGAGATGTAAGTTCGTATTTTTTATTTCCCGGTTGTATAAAGCCAAATGCGTAAATACTAAAATATGCTCACCACGAAGGATTTGAATGAATGTCGCCAAAAATACTACATTTCCAAAATTGCAAGGTTCTTTGGTTTTTATAAATCTGCGAGCTAGATTTTATGAATTGTTTTCTGAGCCAAAAATTCGCGAATGAAAATGGAAAACCGGGAATTAATTATGATGAAAAAATTGTCAACAAATTTTCCTACGCCAAGTAAAAATTAGTGACTTACACTTTTATAAAGGAGGAGGTATTTAATTATTTACGAGCTCTGAGCCACGGGGAGGAAATTATGATTTTTTTTCAGCGCCTCTTCTTAAGCCTCGTGGTTTTAATTGCTTTGAACGAGTGCATGTGGACGAAAAATCTAGGTTTCGAGAAAGATAATGAAAAGGGTGATGGCCGTTTCTAAGGGAACATTTGAGTGTAGAATATTGCAGGATTGCTTGCTACAAAAAATTGTGTGGACGGTTTTCTGTTTCAAAGATAATTTCATCAAGCAAAGCGGCATTACTGTGACGCCGCGTGTGTAATTGAAGTCTCTCCCTGTGTCAATTTGTATCATTATGGCGGTAGATTGAATCATACCTTGAGCTTAGTTATGCTGGTTAGGTTACACAATACGGACAAATTGCATTCTATAGCAAGTACTTCACCTTTAACATGTATTTTATTTGTAATGCTTTTCATAAATGATAAAAGAAAGTGATGATGTGAAATACGTCTGTTAAAAATATTAGGAAAGTGAAAATTAGATGGAGGGAAAGAAAAATCAAAATTTTTTGTAAACATTTGGTTCGGAAAAGTTCATTGCATTATTTTAGTTATGGTATCACCTTGATAGAAATGCTATGAAATATGAACGTGGATTAATTCCTGCTGTAATGTTTTGATTAAACCGGTAAGATTTCAAATTTCGTATATTACTTTGAGATTGATGAATATATTGACGTTAAAATACTGCATAACAGGGGAAATATAGATTGGCCTATCATGTATTTATTTATTTGGAATTCTACCTAGGTTTTTTCCACGTGTTTCTTTATCACTCTGTTTTAGCGTAATACGATTTCATAAGATATTAAGGTGGAAATTATTTTGTGCATCTAATGGAGATTATAGGGACAAAATGATGGTAGGGCAAGGATAAAATCGATGCAACTTCCAATAATTTACCAACGTTCGGAATTTGAAAGAAACAGTAATGAAGAGTGTGGGTTCTAGCAGGTGCATGAGAAATAACGTGTCATTGAAGATCTTTCGTTATTCTGCGGTCAATAAAGAACAAGTTCCATTCAAATAACGAAACTAGTTCATGGAATTTGTGGCATTAAGCTGATTGGTTTTTGATAGGGCCTATAGCAAAGGAGAATATTTGGTCTGTTTGCGTGTATGTGCAATTCCAAAATTTTCCGTCATAGCATGTCCCAGGCTAATAAGAGCCGTATTAGTAGCTTTTAGATTAGGATTGATGATGCTTTTATATTAGTAGCACGTGGAATCCAAACGAAAATGAGCGCAGCCTAATACGTTATTGCTTGATGCTAAAACTGATCCGGCCTCTAACTGGGCTGGCAAAATTACTGGCGTCATTATCTTCTTCTTAGCGCCATATGTATGTTTAATTAAGAAAAGATTGCTGTTATATTAGATTATTGAGAAAAAAATGTCTCTTACTTTACTTAAATCTTATATTTTTTTTAAATTTCGAACTCTTCATTAGGCTGCAATTCAGTCGCAGTTACCAAAAAAGGTTGGTTTAATTTTTGTAATTTTTTCATACTTTTTTCTCGCCCGTAAGCATTTAAGTAGTATATTTATTTGATCTGCAGAATTCTTATTTATATATTCTTCCATTGCGGTGCTGGCGATCTGATCCTGCTCACTCGGCTAACTTGGCAATTTGAATTTCCTTTAACATTTTCTATATTTATTTCCAAATCATTTTAAATATCTAGGTATATTTAAAGAGCCTTAGAGTTGTTTTTATGTATTCGACGGTTTAATCAAAAAACTTTCTTGTTGTATCCGTGCCTCATGTCTCTATTATTACCTTGGAATTCAGTGCGCATTCAATAGCTGTATTTAATTTACTCATGTACACCGAAAACAGTACTGTTGACCTTTTTCACTGGGATTTTTAAATTAACAATCAAACGTACTCGAGTATAAAAAATAAATACAAGGGAAACCTACCCAGGTGGGACTCGAACCCGTGACCTCTTGTGTGGCAGGCAAGGGCACTACCCCGACACCACAAATCCGCCGCCCGTGGCCGGCAATTTCAAAGAAAAGTTACATTTTTTGGATTGCTTCACATAATTATTGCAAACAAGAGCTCTCAATTTTGTGCCACTGCTTACTAAACGCTCTGTTTTTACGCTTATCTGGCCTTGTGATTTTATGTGTCTAAAGGCCTGTTTACACGATACATTAAGAGGTACGAGTTATTGTACGTTTTCGTGAATCATTTTTGTGGACCGGAACGGAACATGTACGAATGAATGAACCAAATTAGAACAGGTTCTATTTTCTGTGTATGCATTTGCACAAGTTGGGTGGTTACTCCGTGCATTTTGGCGTTCATTCTCGCGTTCATACATTTAGACATTAACCCGTACGTATTAATGTACCTTGTAAACAGGCCTTAACACATGGCTATAACAGATTAGCTTTTCGGCTGCACTAATATCATTTGTACTCTAAAGGGCAGTGAAGGACGTGGCAGAGAAAGCCAGCGTTGGGAAGGGGACTTCAGCTAAACACACGATCCTGCACGGACCGAGGTCTTTAGGTTTAGTGCCCTCCACAAAAAAAATCGAGTAGGGATCGTGCAAATTCTGACAAATCTCTGCCGTCTTCGGTACTTGAATACGTGCCCCAAGGGTAGGACGCCCAGAATTTTGCTGCGCTAAACCTAACCCCGAGAAAATTTGGGTCATTTAATCATTCACATTATTTGAGGCAAGAAGACTAGATGGAGAAAGCCTTATTCCAACCTACGTGAAATTGATTATGATGCCAGTTCGTTCGTTTTTTAATAGGTTTAAAAAAAATACCCATAGCTCAGCGATGACTGTATAGTGATCTACTTTTATCCTACATTTTGCAGTGTAGTACTTGCATTTGTAAGAAGTAGCATTGAGAAGTTATTACTTTGACCGATTACACCATCAAAAGTACACATAATTTTCAATGTCGTGATTATAGCTTATAACTTTACGTGAAATCTGGATCATTTTCCCATCAGCGACGCGAGTGGCGACTTTCGTAATCTCATTGAACTGTCATTTTCGTAAATCCATTTTTTTTACCTCTGTGGTCTCTTTTTTAAAATCAGTTTTCAAAAATGTCAGCAGCATAGCGATGAGTGTAGTGCGAAAGCCTTATTCCATCCTGCAATGTTTTGCAGTACAGTATTTGCATTGGAGAGGAGTTGCATTTAAAAGTTATGTCTTTGATAGATCACATCATCAGGAATATAATTTTGCCCAAGAGTCCTGTTTATAGTTTATATATTCGTGAAATCCATATGGCTTTGCATGCCAGAGACGCGAGAGGCGATTTTCCTCTATTCCCCCTTTAAGTGCGTGGAGGGTCACAACGCATCCATAAGCCAACGTAATGAAACCTGTATCGTAATCTTCTACATGTATATTATTTCTACTGTATATATACCTTTTTCTCAACTTTTACGCAACCAAACTCCACAAATGAGGTGCCAAAATGCACAGAATTTATCAGAAAACATGCGACGGCATATCTTACTTCCTAAATATTGCTATTGTTTCCTAAATTTGGTTTTTATATAATTAAAAAAAACAAAACAAAAAAAAACAAAAAAAGAAAAAAACCGGTAAATAATCCTGACGTTAACGGCGCACAAACTGATAAATTTGTTCATTTGCAACAATATCTCGCATTCTTTAAATAACTTTTATCAAAATGCGGCTGATTCCACATTCATGTCTCCTGTTGATACGTAAGTATGAGTCATCATGTGCGTTTAACAGAGGATAGTGTAATTACTTCCAATGTTGTGTTTGAAGAGGTCCTCTGACCTCAATTTATACATGAACATTCAAATTAAATTTGTACATAAGGCCCTGCCTTTTTTCACATTTTAAAATTAGAAACGCACCTATCCCTCTGTGGACCTGCATTGAAAAGAGCGGGGGAAGCCCGATGGGAGCGGGCGCAGCACGCTCGTATTCGTGATTTGGACTAAACACATAGCCATCTGAATACTACCGGCTAGCTTCGGAAGATGTCGGTTACCTTCAGTCAGTCGTATTACAGGGGGTGGTGGGAGTAGGAGGGTCGAAGACAAGGAATTCTATCCGCGGAAGTTGGAGATCCCGGGGCGAGGCGTGTGAGTGTGAATTCGAGGGGAAATTCCGTTCGAATCAAGAGAAGCGAGAAGTTTGCGTGGGCATCAAAATGTCCCTCGCGGTTTCGCGTTCCCTTACGATCACCCCGTGGCTGGCAGCTTGCGTTTCACGAGAACCTCGTACACTAGGTCAGATGGGCGCGAAACGCATCCGACATAGTCGAGTCTATCCGAAGGATCGATTGAGTAAAACTTTTTCCCAGCCAGAGTGAAAGAGGAAACTTCATCGCTGCCAGAAGTGAACAGCCTCTAGATTAGTTTGATGTGTGGATACTCGCTCAATTCTTTTTGACATGGGATTCGCTTGTTAAAACCGTGTCTCACTTGACGCGAAAAAATACATTTTGACTCTCGTTCAACATTAGACCTAAAACAAAGGTGTGTAAGCAAATGCAAACATCTTGGTGCTATTAAGAGGAGCATCAAATTTAGTGGGAATAAAATCAAGATTTCAAGCTGCAAAGAATACATTTTATTCTCTGAACGGTGTACCGAAGTCCTGAAATATGTCGAGACAGCTTTAAATTATACTGTAAAAGTCACTATTTCTCCCTGTAGTTCTTTGTGGTTGTCAAAGCTTGAGCACAAGAGGACAATACTTGAACAAACTATTAGTTATTGAGAGGATGGCGCTTGGGAAAATATATGGTCCAGTTTAGGGCGAATTAATTGGAGAAAGGAGAAAATGACACCATCAGGAACTATGTAATATATATTGGGACAATATTGTATTGGGATAGTTAATAGCGAGAAAGTTGTAAGTAAAAAGAAATTAATGGGAGTTCGATAGACGTAGTGTTGGCTCGAGGGGTAACGAAGATGAGATCCAAGTCTGTCACCTCGAAACCTAATTTATGTCTGTGAGAAGCTTCAAAATTTCAAAAATCCTAATTTTTGTAAAAATAATTTCGCAGCTCCGTTTATCAATGTTGGTGGTTGCTTTCGGGAAATGCTGCGTAGGTAATATTATCTGCTCGACGTTTCACTCCTCCTACTGGGAGCGTTTTCAAGTTTTTTTTATTATTACAGTCTTTATATCAACTCACCAACCTGTCTGTTTGTCTGTTTGTCTGGTACAAATCTTGTAACTGAAATTTGACTCACTTCCTGTGAAGCAAAAACGCTGAAACTTTGCACACTTCTTCATTTCCGATGACAATACATGAAAATATAACTTTTTCTCTCCAACCCCCCTTTAACCACCCCCCAGTCAACCTATAGCCCCCCAAAACATGTTTTTGATCTAAGAAGTTCCAAATGGTCGATTTTCGTGTTTCGTGGCATTTTTAACATAGGGGTAGGCATTTAAAAGCATAGGGGTGGCATTTTGAAACATAGGGGGCTTACCATTCACTGAAAATTTAATAAATATAGCGACTTTTTTAATACGTCACTTTTGGTTTTTCGGGGTCACTGAGTTTTTTTGCTTTGTGTCATATATAAACGTTGCTCATCCCCTGTAATCTAAATATAAAGGCTGGTTTTTAAAAAAATTTTTTTTATAAGAGCTTATTCTCTTGAAAACGCTCACAGTAGGAGGAGTGAAATTTTGATCAGATAATGTTCAGATAATAATCAGATCAGATGTTACCTACGCAGCATTTCCCGGAAGCAAATATCAGAATTTTCAAAAATCCTCACAACAGTGAGTTTTTGCCAGTATAAAGTGTCGATTAGTACTAACCAGATATAAAAGTGGGCACAAGTTTAGCTTTTCTTCTTACAAATGAGTGGGTTGTAAACCAAGGGGTTCAAGTGATTTTTTCTCAACAGTTAGGTAAAGTTAATTGTTAGAATAAATACACAAAAACCTGGTTGCTAAGGGAAACGAGTGAGTCTCTGTTCTATGCTGACATCGAGTGGGAAATCATATGCACTACTAAGTATCTAATTGATCTCGTTTGTTTTCTATATTACCTAATTTCTGTACCTAACTCTGTATAGAAAAGAGAAATCACTCGCACCTCTTGGCTTCCAACCCACTCAAATGGTTTCCATGGTCCCCTTTGATGAATTTTTTCCAGAGGTGGCTAATACCGTGGCCGGTATTCTTTGCAACCTTCATCCCCTGCCCTTTCTTTGAGGCGCTGGTGGCGTTAGCTGCCGATTCCGTCTGGAGTATTAAGCGTGGGAAAAATAAACGGCACCTGAATAGAAAAAAAAGAGCGATAAGTGATATAAAGTTTTATCAGTGTGACTATCGAATAGTGTTTCTCTTGCTTTGACTCAATAATGAAGCTGTGTTCTTGGAGAAGTTTTATTCAAGTAGGCAATAATGAAGACTCCAAAATTACTGCATCAATGGGCTTTAAAGTGGCACTATAATTAAAAATATAGTTAAAAGTCGGAAATTCTGCCAAATGGTAACATATATTGGTTTTGCCCAAGTTAATACTTCACATTGCTATTGAAAAAACACATATAAATGGAGAAACTCTCAGACAAGTAATAGATTATAAAGTTTACCCAAAACATAGTAAAAAAGACGAAAATGAAAAAGACCCTTACGATTCTATTCTATTGAGATAATTTAGTGGTGGTTTAATACTACGAACTGAAGTAGATAAATTAGGATATAAATCAAGCTTCAAGAGTGTTTGATTTTCTGCCTGAAAAGAATAAAATTATGACTGGCTTAGTCAGTCTACTTCTTTTCCATTTTTTAAATTTAAGTTTGCGGGATACGTTGAAGCGTAAAGACATTTGAAAGATCAGATTGGATAACGGAGCTTTTTTCATTTACACTTTTCAATCAAAAAATAATATATTACGTCTCAGCAAAATAAATATTGTCAAAACTTGAAAATTTGCTATTGCCGTTATGCAAATTGTTTTTCTTCTATCATCTGTTTCGCGGTATTTACTTTAACTACATGACTGGCAATCTTTTCGGGAAGGTAATTTGACTGCTTGTCTGGAAGGCGGTAAACGGAATTTAATATAACGATCTGTTTCCGATATCCTTTCGTCAGCATTAAATCTAACCCGGTCTTGGGCAAGCAATTTGCAAATTTGGTCCCTTAATGGCATGACCAAAGTTTAGCCTCGCTTGGGTCTTGCTTGGGGTGAAATAATGAAGGGTACAGCAAACTATTAATCGAAGCAAACCCTCTTATGCGGGGTAGGCAAGGTCAAGTGAGGACAGATGAGGTCGAGGAAGGGTAGCCCTTAAACAGCACTTCGGTGAAGAACGTAGAGCACCTGCATGATTGGCATTGGAGAATACCCTCTCTCGTCGCCCTCCTATTTTCAAAACGATCACGGCCTGAATTGCTTAAAGAATTAATTTCATGAGTATTAAGGAGATTGCAATTCAGTATTAGGCTAAACAAAATATTCATTCGATCAGTTTTATTTAGTTAGAAGACGGAACAACCTTATAGCCCACCTTGAGACATGATGGCCTGATGAACACAATCGTCGAGGGGCAAGTAGATAGCAAGAACGGAAAAGGAATATCTCGAATAAAATACATGGAACTGGTGAGGAAGGATTTAAAAGAGAGAAAAAACGCAGGTGTGAAAAATTAGCTGATGTAAGAATTTAGTGAAGATCTGCGTCAAACCAATATTAGATTGTTTACCAGTCATGATTAATATCCTAAAGTAATTACTTAGGTAGTAAAAAAAGTTACTTTAGGATATTAATCATCACTGGTAAACAATCTAATATTGGTTTGACGCAGATCTTCACTAAATTCTTACATCAGCTAATTTTTCACACCTGCGTTTTTTCTCTCTTTTAAATCCTTCCTCACCAGTTCCATGTATTTTATTCGAGGTCTTCCTTTTCCGTTCTTGCCACCTGCTTGTCCCTCGACGATTGTGTTCATCAGGCCATCATATCTCAAGGTGTGGGCTATAAGGTTATTCCGTCTTCTAATCAAGATTTTCACGAGACTTCTTTTCTATCCCACTCTTCTTAGGCCCCTTGCACACACATCGATTTTGGACAATCCGGCGTGTGTGCAAGCTCCCATTTGGCCACGTACGCCTCTGTATA
Source organism: Ischnura elegans (assembly GCF_921293095.1). NCBI lineage: Eukaryota > Metazoa > Arthropoda > Insecta > Odonata > Coenagrionidae > Ischnura > Ischnura elegans. The sequence goes on along the minus strand of NC_060254.1, from coordinate 83,430,426 downwards.
TCCCGCACCGGCCCAGCGATCCACAGTGGCAATGGACGGCAGCTAACCGGCATTTTGCCGGTGCCGGCGCGAGGTCGGTACGTGTGCAAGCTCCAAGCTATTGGAATGTGGACGGACGATATTTTACCGTACGTCCAAAATCGATGTGTGTGCAAGGGGCCTTAGGAACCGTACATTACTTACTCGGTCGATCCATTTGATCCTCATCGTTCTTCTGTTGCACCACATTTTGAAGGCCTCTATCCTTGATTTTTCCGCGGCTGTCATTGCCCATGCCTCACTTCCTTTGAGAAGCGTACTACAAATATAAGTTCTGATAAAATGTTTCCTGACTTCTTTGTTTGAATTAAAATGTAATGCTAAATAAATATGTAGGATTTAATAACGTTTCAATATGTAAATTCAAGGGTCTACATGGCTGCATATTGAAAAATGAGATACATCCTCATGATATGATATTTAAGGCCCAATTATTTTATTATTTACCGCTGATATTAATGAACTTAAATTATTCACCTCAGTTGGGAATGTTTTCCCTTCATTGTTTTAATTATTAAATTAATGACATTTGTGGCGAAAGATTGAAAGTTGCCTCTAAATTTTTCCTCAACGTATAATAAATATTCTGGAATGATGAACGCATACGCATGCAAGGAAAATACTACCCAAATAATTCTTTTATCTATCACTTTGTCGTAAAAGTTAGTATTGGGATATTTTTGCTACTAATTATATAATACGGATTTTTAGAAGTTTCCACACTTCAGCGATATGACTGTTAGTCGAAGTAGGATGAATTTTACTCATTGTGGACGGAAATATACGATTTTATTACATTTTCGTAGTTCAGTGGCTATTCTGTCCAAAAATGTTTTCTACCTTCAACAAAGTTAACCAATGTGGCTAATTTTTGTTCAAAATTTTATATTGTAACTAATTGTTCATCTCTATGAAAAATGAAGTTATTCCAGTTGCAGTTATGTTATGATTTCACGGACTCGGAAGTCTTTTGTAGGAGTCATAAGTCATTAATCGGATTGAAAATATAGCCTGGATGTAATAATTATTACTTTTTTTCCGACCAATTAAATTACCGGAATCAAGTTTGGAACTAGGCAAACATCAAGATTACTGTGTAATATTTATAGGAGTCTATAGCGGATTTAAATTTGTCATCGTAAACCATTATCGACAAGTGTTAGTCGGTGTCCTTTATTTATATAATTTACCTTTGCTTGAGTGAATTTTTATGATATCTTCCTTTAATCCTTATCATTGCCTGGAATTTAATATTTTAGGCCAAACAATTTTCATTTGAGGATTTGAAATTGCATTAGGTATATTTCCTCTTGCATTTCTACAAACAAAAACGGTGCTTCTGAGGCTTTGAACCATAGTATCTGTATTTCGAAAAGAGGGGATGGTTAAGACATTTTGAGGTTTATAATATGTACTAATCGTTTCGTAGTAATTAGTTGGAAAGGGTTGTAAGGTAATAATATAGATTTGCTTTTTCCTATAATATTTCGGAAATTTGAGAATATCATCTTGAGACGGAAGGAATTATGCCTGTAAATGAATCTCTATGAAGTATTGTATTCCTGCATTTAGAATTGAGTGAACATCTCGTAGGTAAAATATTTATGTAAATTAATATAGTGTGGTTCAAGGGGGTAGTATTGGATATTGGTTACCACGTAAATAGTGCTAATGGTCTTATTTTAAGGCTTGATAAAAGAGGAAGAGATAATGGGAAGGTTTGCTATTATTTTTTAATTTCCTAAATCGAAAGATTATTACACCTGGAATACGTATTTCACGCTTTTAGATTATTTAATGACGCTGTCTATTTTTCGCGATCAGATGAAAAATTTCAAGCGCGCGAAAACGCGACGGCTAAGTATGAATGCTAGGAACAATCCCGTAGTCGTCATTCTGGTTCCAGCTGCCGCCGTGTGAGGCCACGTGGGTGCGAGGCTATGAACGCCGCTACGATCATGCTGCTTGCTGTCGACTGCCAGCGGGAGCCAGCTAGCAGGTAGCGCTTGGCTTAAATAATGATCATTAATACCCTATCAAACGAAGGAACCTTTCCGACTATAGGCAATTTTAATAGGTGATTATTAAGAGATGTTTCCCTGAGCTCTGTGTCTCATGCATGCATTGGTAATCTCAGACAATGTAAAACTCCTATCTACTCGTATAGAATCTAGGTCCCTGTGACGTCACGTGGAGTGGCATCGCATGGGCGCCAACCTGGCCTTTTTCAAATGAGGATAAAAGTGACCATTGACATTCGTCTAAACTGGGATTTCTAAAACCAAATAATTAGTATATTATGAATAATTTTAATGGTGGGTAACGAATCGCAATCAATGCGTTTCTTTTTCTTTGATGAAAGAAACTACCCTATTGAGAGAATTAAAATATCTTTCAGGCTAGCCAGTGACAATGAACTGCTGCTTAAAATTGATTGGCTTGGAACACGCTTGAATCCGCAAATGAAATAACTAAAACTATATTCTTTGCTAAATGATTATCTGGTCATAAGCAAACCTCATTAAAGAGAGATGTGTATTATTTTTCATTTAAACACATAGTTGAACCATTGTAGATATTCATGCATAGATATATTTTCAATTTTCTATCTTCTTCAATAGAGAGTGTTAACACGTGAGATATTTGTGCTATTGATCAGTTATCAATTATTAAAAAACTAGTTTTTCCTCACAAAGGCTTGATAAACGCAGTGATTATATATTATGTGATGCTAGGAATTTTTCCGAAGTTCACATCGGAAATTCGCTCGCAAAGTGAGAGTCATCTGTTTAAACTTGTATGGCAACAACGGCCATCATCTAAACATGTTTGGCGTCCGATTGGGTTGCTTTTTAAGTGGAAGCCAACGAAAGTCTCCAAGGGGGCCGTGTGTGTACTCTTTGGAGGCCTTATTAATTGGACCTCGTGGACCGGAATTGAGAAACAGGGAAAGGGAGTCTATATTTATTCAGCGGCCGACTCCGGGTTTGAGTTCGGAATTATAGCTGGACTCCTGTTTATTCTTGTGTTTGACTCATTTTCCTTATCAAATTGATACGCCTTCTCAGCCCCAATATAACGGTGTGTGGTCGGAGTTGATTCATATTTTTTACTTCCTTCACCGAATGCCCTTCCAGGCACTTTCACTTCGGACGAACCTTCTCATTGGGCGTGAAATTAACAGCAAGGACTATTTATGTCGACGGTTTCGTGGAATTTTTTCATCATCGATCAAAAGAAAGGCCTTTTACTCAAAGGTAAGCATGCTCATCCGTTATCAGAATAAAAAAAATAAAAATGCAATCTGGTCCATTTTAGCTTGTTTGATGTAGGAAGATCTCACCTTTACCTCACCGGTCTCTCACCGGTAAATTGCTTTCGGATAGTCTAGGAAATGTAGGGGATCCGAGTATCCAAATGTCAAAGTTTTGTTTAATTATAACCTGCTACAAAATTAAAGCTCTATCCTCTCTCAGTTTTTGTCATGTATTCTGTGGATTGGGCAACTGTCAAAATTACGTGACCATTAGTTATATTCGAGTGTTTTCACTGATTAAAATTTAGTTAGTTAATTTAATTAGCGGAGCTGAAGACATGCATTATCATACTGTCTTAGAATATCCGAAATATTTCTATGGAACGTAGAAACATGTGGATAGGAAGCATGGATAGGTACTTGAGTGAAATAACCAAAGCCGCATGAATTCAGTTTTGGTCACAAGAATACGGTAGACCAAATACGGTAAACCAAATACGGTAGACCAAAACCAAGAATACGGTAGACTCTTTGTATTTAATACTAATACTATTATTTGACTTTATATACTCTAAAGGTTTACCCTTGTTGTTGCTGTCAACGTTCCTCTCAATCTAAACTTTCAGTCATACTCTTCATAAGGTATATCTCATTTCAGTTACCGATAAATAAATTAAAGATACTAAGTTTTGGATTTCTTCTGTGCTTAATGTGGTGTACATTTCCTTCCATTACATTTTTATTGAGGGAACGATGAGTTTAGCATAAATTTTAAAAGAAATACACGCGGTGTAACCAGTGGCGTATATTCACTCAGCCACCCGCAAGCATACATAAGGTAGTATAATTCTCAGAGGAACGGTAATTATCCTGGACAGGGATTTACTTTTATTTTTTCACCTGTTTCCTATATTTCTCTTTCAGTGTGATGAAATTCTTGCTCATTTTTTATTTTGGTCTACCGTATTCTTGTAATCAAAACTGAATGCTTGCGGCTTTGGTTATTTCACTCAAGTACCTATCCATGCTTCCTATCTACATGTTTGTACGTTCCATAGAAATATTTCGGAAATATATTCTAAGACTGTATGAAAATGCAAATCTTCAGCTCCACTAACAGTTTTAACCGCTCTCAGGCTAAATTTTATTACCTTGCGAGATATTTATTTTTAAACATGGAACCACATTTAGTGTTAGTCTTGAATTTATAATTATAAATCAATTGTTCTCCAAAATTACTGCTTGATAATTAATAGAGTGAATGGTCCGATGTAATCATTTTAGTACAGAAAAGTTGGAAATTGTGACTTTCCAGTGAACTTTTATAGTTGTATTTGCTGACTATGGCACTAATTTTTGAAATGCTGTCGTGATATTTTGGAAACATAGTCAATTTTCCATAGTTGTTGCATTTTAATACAAAGCACTACATAAAAATATCTATACTTAATAGTTAAGTGTCAAAACTAGTTACATTACTTAGTTTTGCACTCTAGTGTGTTTTGATGCCTTACAGTGTCATATTCAAGTTATAATACACATTTATTTGGTAGGCATGTTTGCATCAATGCATATCCGGGAAATGCAAGTTGAGGGGCATAATCACCTTATAGATATCTTTTCTTCCGATGCATATCATGCGATGCAGGAAAAAATACTTCTTCTCAAAGCGGTTTTAAATAGTGATTTTGCTCAAACGGTATTTGGAATTTATATCTCTTCATCGATTATAACTAACTGTTATTAATTATTATCATAAAATCGAAAGACTTTTTACAGAATATGGTGCACCAAATACCTTTTATTTCTGTACTAATAGAGAAGAATATGATGGGGATGACGCGTGCTTTAATCTGGGTTTTGGAGACATTTTTTTAGACCTCGGAGTTAAAAATGTGGAAGAGTTTAAACTGTCGACCCCGAAAAAATACATTTTAAATAAATTCTGATTTTAAGCGTATTTTTGATGGTCAACATCCCACGCATGGCCGCTGCTACCTTGTTTCATCGGCTTTCTGCAAGCACAAATAACCAAGAATATTTTATTCGGGAGCTCACAGGGTCATTGCAATATCCAAATTAGTGCTAATTGAGATAAACAAATATTACGGGGGCGTTCTCCTCCCTCGGTCGCGGGTATATGAGATTATCGGACAAAAGGCTGGATTCGAAAAAAAAGGTGTTTTTCGGGTAGTTTTTAAGCCCTGGTTCCCTCTAGGGTCCTCCGTGAAAATGAAAAAGGCTCGCCGAATATTTTCCTGCCAGTGCTAACGCGGTTTAAAGACCTTCTCGTCCGGCCTGGTCGGCTGGCGTAAATTCCTAACAAGGTTACGAGGGAACTCGCTGACGTCCTGGCGATAAGCGGGATTTCGGGTTCTGCAATGTTTGCCAACAGTAGGGGCCAGTTTCGTCGATCGGTAGTGCCAACCTACCGGCTGTTTCATCCTTTGTTCATAGAATGGGAACAATCGTGTAATAGCGCGGAAATGAGCCCAGTTAATTTTGGGTACATATGAAATTTGACAAAAAGTTAAGAGTGAAAGCATTAGAAATGTGGTACTACCGCAGAATGATGAAGATAAAATGGATCGACCGAGTAAGTAATGAGGGTGTGCTAAGAAGAATGGGTAAAAAGAGACTTTTTCGTGGCGAATTACTCATATGAAACTTGCGATATCTTCTTGATGTCTTCAGAGCATAAACAGTAGACGCTTAGAAACATTTGTTTGTATCTCCAATTTGTATAATTGAGCTCAGAATTGTTTCTATGTAGAATTTTATTATTATTAATTAATGTTATAATATTTTTAATATTACATCTGAGACAATAGTTTTGTGGTATAGTTAAATGTTGACTGAGATCTGCTCTAAGGGCCCTGGAGATTTCAAGATGAAACGGTTGGATAAAAGTGAGCGATTTACCACGCAAAAAGACATGATGCGACCGTTAGGAAGCAAATGATACATCTTCTAGCACCCTTTTCTAAGTAAATGAATAGATTAGGAAATTAATAAATAGTCATATTTTCAAGCAGTAGCTTCTAGTCCGTATGAATCTCAGGACCTGTCACCCTGAGTGAGTGATGATATCATGAGAGGACTACTGACAAATACTATTTGTGTAAAATAATTTCTATGGATACCTTAGGGAACGTGGTAGCCTGGAAGGTAGAACGCTTTGGTGCTGATCAAAGGGTTCCGAGTAAAAATCCAGGTTTCAGCCTTCGGACAATTTAAAGCACAAGTATTTGAGTTTGAAGTTACCCAGGAAAAAATAATTGCCACCCTCGACCCTGTATACATTGAATTCACACGCTTTTGGCTTAGTCCTGGGTGAGCTTTACCCTCGCCAATCAAAATCAACCTTCGGGTTGATTTCACTGATATAGTGAGTCATTACCCTCTTTTAGAAAAAATAATTGCCACCCTCGACCCTGTATACATTGAATTTACACGCCTTTGGCTTAGTCCTGGGTGAGCTTTACCCTCGCCAATCAAAATTAACCTTCGGGTTGATTTCACTGATATAGTGAGTCATTACCCTCATTTAGAAAAAATAATTGCCACCCTCGACCCTGTATACATTGAATTTACACGCCTTTGGCTTAGTCCTGGATGAGATTTACCCTCGCCAATCAAAATCAACCTTCGGGTTGATTTCACTGATTTATTGAGTCATTACCCTCTTTTAGCGCCTTTCTCTTAACCAAAACTCAAGGGTTATTAAATATTCATATTTTATCTTGCCAATATAATTATTCTTTCGGACGACTACGGAGTCTTCACGGACCATCGGTTGAGAACCACTGATTTAATGAATAGTTAAATTTAATTCGCTTTTTTTTCATCACTTAGGGACGCGGAGGCCAAAAGCATTTAACTACTGATCCAGGGGTGAAAAATTGAACGCCTAAGTCCTCGTTTTGTGAAGTGTGTCCAGCAAAAGAACTAATCCTTCTTACGTATTTAAACGAATGATTGAAATTCACAAGTATAGCTCCGGGGGTATTGAGCTCTACCCTCGCCTTTCCAAACCAACCTTAAAAACCAATTCCGTGAAAGCAAAATAATTGAGGGCGTGATCATTTGCAATTGGGGCCAATATAGTTGTTAGACTACTTTATTGGCTGAAAATAAACAACTACGAAAAATTCTGTGGAAATAGGGTAGTGTAACTAATTTCCTGAAGTTATGAGATAATGAAGTATTGCGAAATAGGAAGATAGTAGTAGTAGTGGAAATAGGGTAGTGTAACTAATTTCCTGAAGTTATGAGATAATGAAGTATTGCGAAGTCGAGTGGAGATATGGTATATTTATTTTTCTTTTGAATTTACGGGAATACATGGAAGCGCAACCAGGAATGAATAAGGTGTCTGACAAATTTTAGCAATTAAAATAGACGAAATTCAATACCGCATCTCTTGAATCAAAAGAGTTTTGAGTTATAGAAGAATATTACAATTACTATTTCAAAAATCCCTAAAGATATGTATTTATTTTGGGTCAAGCAAAGACTGCAGTTTTTACTGGAGGTGTTTAAATTTAGTAATTTTTAGTATTAGTAATTTTTATTGGTATTTATTATTATTAGTTATTTTAATATTTTAGATTGGTGATATTTACCGCTTAAAATATGCTCTAATTTTGGAGCAGTGATTATTCAATTTTCAAAAAAATGACGCTCTTCACTGTTTAAATTTTGAGAAGAGTTTTGTAGTTGTATGAAAATCAGTCTACTTCAGCCATACCGGCTAAATATTTGCCCAATTACCGATTATTTGAAAACCTTAGTTTTAATTTGACTAAGCAAAGAGCACACGGTGATTCTGCCTGGGAATGGTTTACTTTACGATGTTTACTTCACTGCACGTATCCGAGTAGTGCGTTACTCTATCCACTCTTGTCGTCGTTGGCATCTTATAAGTTTGCGTAGCAAATATTTGGTGAGTTCATAGTCTGTGGTTGCTCTCCTGTAGTAATGCATTTTTGTTTACTACGAATTACTCCTGTTTTTTCTATTATTTTTTAGTGGGTTAGGGCGATTCCACGCGTCACAGACTGACCGTCACAATGTGTTTCTGAACTTTTAATAGCACACCTAGCGCGAATGGACTGACATACTAAACTTTTTCAACTTCCAAATTGCTACACAATTGTGAGACATTTAACTTGGGTGGATGCACTACTGTGTCTTGAAAAATACAGGACTTAATTGACTTAAAACTCACTGTCACGGACTGACAAAAATGAAACGAACTTTCCGCTCCTAGTAAAACCTTTAAGTTTTGCTCTGAAACAAAAAGTGATTAAGAGTTTCAGTAAGATACATCTCAGAACTCCAAATGTATATTTCATAATGGTGCAAAGCCCATTAAAATAACTGATTTTACAGAGGAGTAATTCATCTTGAAAAGCATCGTCACGGACTGACCAGAAACGTCACGGACTGACTTTTGTGATTCCCTTTTGTTATAAACTTATTCACTGCCATTAAAATTTTAAAAATAATTTCTTTTATTCAAAATAAACAAGGCAAATATATTAAAAAACTCTTAAAATCATTCAAAATAATTAACGAACCTCAAAATAGATAAAATACAGTCATTCAGTGTCCATAAAAATGAAATAGCAATACATGTTTTTTTGCGCATAGATGATGAGTGAGCTCACATGCATTACCTCATTTTGTTTATTACACTCAGATACTTCGCCCAATGGTATCTTCAATGTAGATATTTTTGCACAATTTTTTCATACACGGACGTTAACTATCTATTATTCATCACCTTTTCCCCTGATCGTATGGCAGTCCACACCATTTTCTTCACCAACCCACCAATTTCATCCACATCCCCCTTTCCATGGTAGGACTAAAACAATTCCATTCAATAGACGCATTAAATGCATCAGCTAGATATGTCATATTGCGCAGTGTATACATTTTGTTTAAATTGACTTGATACCCCATCAGAAAAATGATTAAGTTCTGAATATCTGGTATCAAGGTAAATATTTGGCCCAGCAAAGTTTTTAAAGCAACATGTACGCTGTATTTACCTTGATCTGCACAGTCAGAGAGTAAAGCAAAGGATTTAGTTTTAACATCTCTATTTAGTTGTTGGTGGCACCAGACTACTGCTGCATAAATAGATACGATCTTATTATAAGATCCAGTGAGCACTCTGTATTTCATTTTGGTGTTCGCACGAATAATTCTCAGCAAAGTCCACCTGAATAACCAAAACATTAGTGGTCACATTTTCTCTAGCATCTTTGAATGCTTTACTCTTCACAATTACGTGTTTAAGAGAGCGAACAAGTGAATTATCTAAATTTTTAAGTCAGTCAAGAACTAAGCCCTCTTTAGGTATCAACATAACCATTTTATTCTCGATACCCCAACAACGCCACTCACAACTTTTATTAGCAAGATCATCGGCCAGTTCAAGAAAGGAGATTCCTGGAAAATGAGGAGTTTCTGACTTCATACATTGAGTAGACTCTTGATTACACGTGGCCTGAGCAATAAAATCCTTAAATTCTGTCTTAATTGTAACACCTTTGCTGTGTAAAGCCCTCAGAATAAATCTCTTATTTTCTTGTAAAACACGGGTGCACACATTATGAGGTGAATTACCATGTAAAAAGGCAAAAACAGGACGCGGCGAAGCAAATTTGGAAAAGCTGATACTAAAATCGTGCTCTTGGGTAAAGAGGGAATGCGCCTCCTTGAAGGTTAACGTCATATATCTCACGGAAGCTTACAACACAGTTCCGTTCACTTGCATCTTCCTGCATTCCTTTATTCCTGGACACTGGTAGTAAATCGAGTCGTCTTCGTAGTACTGATCGGCCTGGCGTGTTTGGTCAGGCAGTCGACACGATGATCGCGTGTCAGCAGCCTTAGGCTTAGCGTCCCTCACTTCAAGGCCATTCTCTCTCGTCACATCAATGAGATTTTCTCTTTGTTTCCTTGTCGAATCTGTCAAGGAGGCGATCACTCGTTTCTTACATTGTTATAATGTTGTCGACTCCGAATGGCAGTGGAATCCGAATATGGAATTGCCTAAGCGATAAACCATAAAAGTGGCATGCTGTGATTTTATTCAACAGTAATTTCATGATTATTACTCGTAGAAAAAATTAAATTCACTCCGCTAACCAGTGTAGGTGACCCACTTGCTCTTTCACGGTGGTGCTGATTTTGTGTATAGACCCTATTCTCCTGTTTTGTATTCGCCTTTCCTCGTTGGATGGAATTCACTGTTGCCCTTTTCTGCTGGTTCTTCAGCGTATCCTTCTTTTGTTTTAGATACTCCTTTTTCTCCCTATTTCTCTGTATATAGTCGCGCTGTAGTTCAGCACCCGTTTTACCCCTTTTTCTCGATACATTTACTTCATTAAGCGTGGAATAGTAAGACGACACTCTCGCTCACGATCAGACCGAACTAACTGCTATGTACGACAATCTCTAGTGGTGTAAAAGGAGTGGAACTTTTTAATAATATTGCATGTGTTGTTCCCTATTTTGAATAATCAATCATTGTTGATTTATATGATTATATATCTCTTTGTTGGCCTGGTAATGTATAGTGTCCCTTAATTAGCGTAATAATGTCAGTCCGTGACGGCGCTCCTGAGCCGAAAGTATTGTTGCCACAAAAACAGTTCGGCACCTTAAGGTGGTTTGAGCGAGATAGATCCGTAGTCACAACAGCGACTGTATCTTCTCAAACTTTACAAGTATCAAGAGTTTTTAAGGTTTTCGATACAATTTTATAATTTTTTGTCGGGTAAATATTTGCATCAGTTGCTTATTTATCTCGGTAATGAACAAAATATACGTATTTTAAACTCTATCTTGACTTATTACCAAAGGTACCAACGGTACTTTTAGTAATATAATACTAAGTTTCCTTAATATAGTATGGACTTAATCCCGACTTGGAGTACGATATCCTGACATCTGAAATGTTCAAACATAAAAATTTAAGGGTTACTTATATTAGAAAGCTATTTTAAAGCATTGTATCGCTAGAAATGACATATGTCAAAGAGACGTTCGACTTGGCAACAACGTCAAATTTCTTAGGTTGGTGCGACTCTCAACTAGCAACTAGAAATTCAGAGAAACAAGTGAATGGCTTGAAGCGTTACAGGAGTGCAGAGATTTCGGTGTTGAAATATACTTTAGAAAGTCGAGTATTTCTCTAACTTTTTAGTGAAATATGCCAGTTTTTCAGCCTTCTCTGCTTTAACGATGAAGTCATCCACTAGTAAAGCGGGGCGGTTTGTGCGGAAGAAGGAATTTACGAAGGGACAGAAGAGTTCTTCTCGAACGTTCAGTGAATATAGGTAAGTGCTCTAGTAAATAACTCATTGCGAATTTAAAAATGGAAATATGTTATTAGCTGAAAATAATTTTTTTATTTCATTTATAGTGTGCGTCCTGTCATGTGTTGGGAATGAGCAAATGAATCGGGTTTTGGCAACCCTAATTATTCCGTCTGTCGCCAATTCCACTTGGAAAAGGTAGGAGCGATCTGTGGGGTCAAAGGTTGAAGATGCAATCGAGTACGGAAGCTGTGGAGGTGGAGAAGCTTCTCACTTTGGCCTTAACACCGTAAGTTTCACCGCATCAGTTTAAAAAATGAGACTATAAGTAGTAGCGTTATTGGTCCCCCGAAACCCAATGTGAAAGTTAATTCTTTTTTTTTAAATGTGCCTTGTGGTTGCATTACGTTCTTTCATATCTCTTGGAAATATTCAGTCGGTGTGCTTTTTATTTCCATGTACATTGCATTCCAAGAACATTATCAGTAGTAGGTCCAATATATAAACTAAAATTTAGGAAATGCAGAGGCTTTAATTTTTTTGATGATTACTTTGTTCAAGTGTAATTTTAAATTAGTTTCATTTAATTTTTTATTGTCCTTCAATGTAATTTGTTATTGGTTCCTTTGGATGAAATCATTATCGATTAAGTGACTGTTGACTGGAATTTGGTGATGTGAGCTATATAAAGTGTTTGATATTTAGAACCAGAGAATTACCACAGATTTGCTGTTTTTAACATAGAAAATCAATAATTGCTGGATTGTGTTAATGTGGATTATAAGTTGATTAATTATGGTGATCTGTTATCAGGTCATAGGATTAGAAGTCTATCTAACATATATTTTCAACTATAGTATCCATATCTTAAGTATTTATTCAGCAATTGAAGACAATCTAATTTCTCCTTGATTATTATTCCTTAGTCATTGTTTCTTAAAGAGGTAAAGTACTCAGCACAGCCCTTATACTGGTGTGCTCAGTGTTGCAACTATTACTCTATGTCATAATTTTACATGCTACTTATTTATCTAAGACTTTCAATATTTTTCGTGGATCAAAAACTTTTTCTTGATTTCTTAAAGGGATTACCTGTCTCCTCTAACAGCTATTTGCATGTGCTTGCCAGAAGAGGAGTATTAGTTATAATTCAATCAGCTTTGTTTCGGTGGCCATACCCTTTCCACTTATGATGTTCATCCTTCTCTCACAACCTGTTTTTTATGCAATGTGAAGAAATATTTTCTCTGTCGTTAATTTTTTAAAGTCAAGGCTGTACATACTAATTGCATACCCTTATTCATTTCAAATTCCTAATGTTGCATTGAGTGAATGCTAATGATCACATTGAACTTATCTTTCCAAAAGAATTGCATATAATCATATTTTACTAGTGGAAATAATATTGCAGGAAAATGTTCCTATCCATCGACATCATCTCCCTGTTGTTCTTGATGGTTCTGTCCTGATTGTGGTTGCTTTCCTACATTTATCATAATTACAACCTACTTCACTATATCTGGTATGATGTTGGGCACAATATGGTGGTCTTTAATATTAGTACAATTAAAAAGACATTGCAATATTTCCACTGAGTCTTATTATGACAACAACAATTGATAATGTTGTTTGTAGCAATGAAACGCGTTTTGTCATAATAAAACTCAGTGGAAATATTGCAATTTATAATTTTAGTAATACTTCATTATACATACTGATTAATGTTCTAGTTAGGCTAATGAGTTCCAAAGTGGCAAAATGTATTTGTGTCACATTAACCAATGATAGGGTATAAGTGTCTGACACATATACAATGTCCTCCCTAATGTTGAATCAAGAACATCATAAGTTAAGGGGTAGATTACCTCCAATGTTATCATACTATTTCTATTCCTTAGTTTTAATTCCACCCAGTCACAGAAATCTAAGTGCAGTGCATTGGCTAATTAATATGTGGCCCCTCATTCAGTATACATAATTTATTTCAGTGGCATGACTCCCAGTGAAGAGTCTCCTATGCAGTGCAATGATGGAGCTGAGGTAGATATCATTGCCTCTTATGATTATGGATGGCAGAAGAAAGGCAATGGGTAATCATACAACAGTAAATCTGGTAAATTCCATCATATTTTCTGGGAAATAAATTATGCATAAATTGTTCCTCTTTATTATGTTAACAGTTAAAATGTCTTTCTTTTTACATTCACAGGGCATGGGTCTGTCATTGATTACCACTCCAAAAAATTACTTGCGTATGATGTATGCAGGACTATCTGTGCAATGTGTAGAAGACACAGAAGGTGGGAATGTTACAAACCCTGTGGAGTGTTATTTCAAGCTTAATGATTTCCCAAATGGCTACAGCTGGCATTAATATGGAGAAGCTGGTGGAAATACTCAGTATATGTGGAACTGAGGGAATAAGATTAAGTACACATGGGAGAGAGTATCAATGGTAAGCCCCATGTTACCATCCAAAGGAGAATAGAGTTTCACAAGTCTATTGAGGCTATTAGTAAATATTTTGAGGAGTTGAGAAAACTTAAAGAGTATGATAAATAAATAAGATGATAAATAAAAAGAGAAAATTAAAAAGAGTAAGACTGATAAATTATCTTATGCCTTATGTATAGCATGGTTTAAATGTACATAGTAGCAATGGTCATACTGTAAAGTCTATTAGAGATTTTTTAGCTTCTTTAAGATTCTCCCCACGTCCTCTGGCTTGTGGTAACAGGTGTCTCCTGAGTATTTTAACTAGTATCTTCAGGTTTGCTGCAAGGGTCTAAAGGTTTGCGTGACATAATATTGGGCAATTTTTCCATGTTTTCTTTTGGGTGATTATCTTGTATACTGGTTAATGCGTCAACGCCTTTGAGTGAGAATGACTCTTTAGAAACTCCCTCCTGAATTGTTAGTGGGATTTTGTCGATAGGGCTGATCAATTTCTTTGCACACCTTGATTGGCAAGAAAATTATGCTGTCCCTCCCAAGGGATTGTTGTTAAAAGGGTAGCAAGGATTTTATTATTATTTGCATCGGTGAAAGTTATTTTAAAGTACTGTTTAACTAATTGCCATCTAATTACTGAAAGACATTGTGTTCCACTCTATGTATATAAATATCTTTATATATAAAATTAACCTGAAAATGTCCACCAGCTTCTCCATATTATGTAGAAATAAGGTTAAGGCAAATCTGGTGGTCTCCATGTTCAATGCTATTGGCTCCTGAAGTTAAGCACAATCAAGATCAGCTTACATAGCTAACATTGGTAACATATTCCCTTTCGTATTATATCTTTTGCTCTTACAATGACTTCGGGAACAACCTAAGTTGCTTCACAGGGACTGTAACTTGCCTCCTTACTGTAGCCTTCATTTTTTCTTCTATTCTGCTAGAGTGGGGCACATGGCATATGCAGTGTTGAATGCTAACAAAGAAATGTTTCTTTTTAAGACTAGCCTCTGCCCATTTCTTCAAAATTTACTGTGAATGCCTGAAGTGTATTTTTTTAACACTGATTTGAAGGAAAAAATCCCACTACTACATTGGAAATATGAGGGAACATTATCACAAGCAAGTTAGAGTGATAAGACAGCAGAGAAACACCTCATATACAAACAAACAAAGTATATAGTAGCCAATTTAATGTCTCTTGGGAGCCCTGGCTCTCCTTTTTATGTTCTTAGCCAACACTCAGTGAAACTGAAATGTGTATTGCTACATATATGTAACATTGTAGAGTGCTTTTCTGAAAATATTTTGTAATTTTTGTTATGTATTAATAATAAATATGTATACCAGAAGTGTAGTAATATATCATTTTTTGTCTGATTTCTTCCTACAAACCCTAAGTTGGTAACTATGTGCATATATTTCCAGAATAGGGCCTTGAGATGAAAAGCAGAATATTGAAATTGTATCCAATTTAACTAAAGGTAAGGGGTATTGCAGTAGGCATCAAGATGAATGGCAAGCTTCATTTAGAATAGTGTTATGGATATTTTAGTGGTTGAAGCACAATATTGTGATTTTTTAGCTTATAGTATCTCTGTAATGATGTAAGCAGAAGTCCATTTGGTGTGAATTTCTTGTTCCTAAGGGATTGTTGTAAGGAAATGGCAAGATGCACTTCCTTTGAGACTCAATATGACTGTTATTGGAAGATTAATTTATATTTCGGTAACGTTCTATCTAAAGATTAGATTCGTTTGATTGCTTCGTGGTTAGTAGTCAGCTCTGCATTCATAGGTAATTTAAAATCGATGTCGACCAATGTTAATATATTCGGAGGGCTGGTTATACATTCATTTTTTCGATAGGTTTCCTCAAATTCGGTTAAGGCAACAAGATTTAGTAGGTTTTATGCATTGTGGGATGAATTCTGATTTCCAAAAGGGAGATGATTCAACAGAATTTTACCATAAACGAAATGTGTTGTTTGACTTAAGTGTAAATGCATGACTACACTCATAATATCTCGCCATGAATCCTGTCCTTTCGTTTATGTAAGGTTCGGACTGCGTTGACTTAAATATGAAAAGTACTTGTCAATAACTACCTGTTAACGTTGTTCAGAAGGTTTCACGCACGGCTCATACCTAAAAGATGGTTTGAGCCACTCGATTTCATCACAAATAGCAAGTTCATTAATGCGGATGGAGAATCGTACTTGTGAAAGTAAATACGCAGACACCTTTAGTATGCGTAAAATCGGTAATATCTTTCCTCCCAAAGCATGCCAAATAATATTTACGTACACATAAGAAATCTCTTCATTCGAAGTTTACAGAAACCCAAATAGTATCAGGAATCGCGAGTCTCATATTTCACTTCCCAATGTCCACCACGAAGTAATTTTTGTACTTGGAATTTACTGCGACAATATGGAAAGTCAGTACACTAAACTCTTACGCAATCAATTATATCCAGTTATTCCTTTTCCAATTATTCCTTGTATGCGATCATGTTTGTTTACGTTTAATTCTAAAGCAGCGTTGCCAAGCCGAAACTTCCGGCATCCGGTCGTCTGCAGGAAATGCCTTTTCGACGAAAAGTTTTTCTTTTATATTTTAATTATACTACCGGTGACCTATAATTTTAATGCAACCAAAAATTCATAAATGAAGTTTACTACACTCAGTTAGTTTTTCGTCGATTTCTATGTACGGGAAATAATTCTTTTTAAATAAATACTGTCGCCAAAGCGCATGGCTCCTATCTATGCCATGTAAATCAGCTTCTCTTTGCTCACAAATATCTCTGAATTTAGCCCGGTAAGGGGTGTATATTATGATATCACTGGAAAGATCAAGACTTTTTCTTTACAATGAGATAAAAATCATAGAATTCTATGATGATTGATTTTTCGCTCAAACTACCTTAATTGTCGAGCACCTCATGCTTGATTTGTACATAAAAGGAAAATTCTTTACTATCACGGATCAATAAATAACGGAATTAAATTCATGTAAAACGTCACGGACTGACATGATTATGTATTTGACTTGCAGACTCCATTTCTCAGAAAACAAATAGGTATCGAAATTGCAAGTATGGACGGATATGTGTCATAAAAGGAATAAAAAAATGAATTCATACAAATTTTTATTTCTAATTGTAATTATTGATGCTATATTTTTTAAATGAAAGTATTTATCATATTTCGTATGTGGCTAAAATCTCCCGTGTCAGAGACACACGTGACTCATGCAAAAGTCAGCACTTAATTACGAAAGTGTAGACTTAGTATCACAGATTTTGATCCATAGCAGAGCCTCCAACCACTTTTTTTTATTTTACCAGTCAGTATGACATTTACGTGGAATCGCTCTTTACAGTTTTGATACTATATCTATAGGGCTGAAAAGTAAAGTATAAAGTTGTAAATTTTAATTAAACACTTACCTTATTTTGCTATATTATTATTTTATATTTATCTCATATACATAATTTATAGCTCAAAAATAAAGGAATGGAGTGTTTATAAAATCCTTTACCATTTCTTATATCGGGAATTGTCTCTGTTGGACTTGCATCAACTCAGTTGCATGTTTAAATAAAATATTTTGCTCTGTTTATCTTCACGTATTTGGAAATTTGGGAATCTGTTTTAGTAAGTGTTAAAAAGCTACGTTGGCCATAGTTATGATCTCTATAATCCCCTTTATTTTGTCCTATAATCATCGGCTTTTTTTAGTGATCACGTTAGCAATTCATTAATTGTAATATTAATGCCCATATCATTCAATTTTCAAAGAGTTTCACTTCTGTTTCACTATTTTCTTGGAATGGTACGAAAAACAGCGTTCTCACTCGTGCTATCAGTAATAATACTTTTTTTAACAGTCAAATTATTTCCCATTTCAGATGCAATGTCAAATTTACCATATATTATAATGGCCTTCGGCGTTCTAGCATATCGTTGCCAACGACGAAAAAACTTTTTTTCTGAAAATACCTTATTATTTTGTTTTTTAGGCTGCTGAATCCAAATATGATGCTTAAAAAGTTGTATCACCCACCATTTATTCACATTTTATAGTTAAATTTATGAAATCAAGCAATATTTTTAGATTTTAGCAGATTTTTTATCGTAAAAATAAAATTGAAAAAGTAGGACAAATTAACGAAGATGATGTTTGTAGCACTTCTAAAATACATGCTGAACAGCAGTTTTGTTTACTTTCAGTCTAACCTAACTTTCACGTTTCCTGTACATGTGCTCAGTGCAATGCCTAATCGCGGTTGTAAAGGTCTGATGACAGTTTTTGTCATATTTATGGTGAGTTTGTTATTAAAATACCAAAGAAACATTACATACTTTGTGAAAAAAGTTTATCTAGTATATTTTGGAAGTGAACTTGGAGATCAGGGTAAATCTTGGGCGCCGCATAAGGTATGTTATGTATGCTTCTGTACCTGTCGGTCATTCTGTATATACGATAGAGAGCTACGAAAATCTAGAAATAGTGTTAAATAAAGTAGGTTATTCTGCACATGGTTGGTCCTTGCATGCTCCTTGGTCAGCAAGGTGGTTTTAAAAAATTTCCATGTTTCCTGTGTGAATGGGACAAAAGAGCTAGGAATCAACATTGGTGCAAAAAAAACTGGCCTTCTAGAGAGTCTTTAAAGCCTCGTGAAAAGAACATTCTATGCAAAACCTTGTAGATCCAAGAAACATGATCCTACTAATTCTTTTGCCGTATCCTTTAATTATTAAAACAATTTAGTATACAGTGGAGGTGTAATAAAGTTGATAAATGCGCAACAAAATCAAATGAAATAAAAAAATATTGATTATGGTGGCATTTATTTTGAAAAAAAAATTAAATAAAAATTTAAAATTAACTTTTCCAATTTTGCCGCCCTCTAAAATCTGGCGCCCGGGGTACGAGCCCCTTAGGGTGGTACTTATTTTTAAAGTTTTCGAATTTCTTTTGGGACGCCCCCCAGTTTTATTCCATTTTGTGGGAAAATAAATCATGAAAATTATTTTTGCAATCGGATACCGGGAAAACGTACCGCATCGCACTTGAAGTTTTGAAATTTTGGTATTTTTTGGGGGTTTTCGGACATAAGTGAAGATGATGTCACTCTCGGATTATTCTATCACTTTTTTGTCTTCTACAACGACTCGTTAGACATTTGCAGAGTATCACCTCAAATTTATTTAATTTCTGCCCTATAGTTCCCGAGATATCGCACCGAGAGTGAGCGCGTGCCACCCTAGCAAGACACTTTTTGTGGCACGCGGGTTGCATACTCTTTATTTTTGTTGATCATTCTCACTCGTCGTAAAAGCATAAAATTCTTTAGATTAACTTTAAACTTCGTCAATATAACCTCGAATGTTATCTTAATCAATGTTTATTACCAAAACGGGCTTAGTAGCAGTGGTTTATTCTCCATATCTAAATCTTACATCTAAGGCTCTGCCCCTGCCCCGCCCCAGTACCAGGCCTAGCTCGGGCTACCTCCAAGTTTCGCCTCATATCAAGACTACTTATGAGACGCCTGGGTTTATCTTCGGTCTCACGTGTCCTCCTGATATTCCGCCCGCCTTGCGTCCCACGTTTCTTCCTTAATTACCGCGCGCCCTTGCCTATTCCTCGCAGTGCCACGTTCCGTAACGAGATGCTGTCGTTTTTTTATGGGATTGCTCTCGAATAAATCCCTTTCAAAGTTTTAATCTACTTTCGCATTAAAAACAGGTCCTTTCATTCGCCGACTGTGTGTTGATGAATTTGGGTTAGTGGATAAAATGAATGAAATCAGCTTTTCTCTTCACCGTCGGAGTCGACGCTAAATTTTATGAGTGAAATAAATGGGAAGTTTGCCGTGGTTTAGCGGATGTGGAACTGCATTTTCATTTCGAGAGGTTCACATTTCCGGGGCTTAGAGGTTTTAGTAAATTTGGACGAATTTGCAAAGGCGTCGGGTAAAGGTCACTTCCAGAGAAGTTAGTGTAGCAGTAGTGTCTTAGCATTGTGAGCCTTTGGATAGTTGTGGCTCTAGATTTCCCTGCTCCTACATTAATCTCCATATTAATGACTATTTGATATCGATACATGTGATCTTTTTGATCATTGGTAATATTGTGGACACTAAGATCGTTTATTAAAGTTGTTGAAAAGTCTCAGTAATAGCTCCTGTGCTCTAAAGTGTTAAAATGACCTTAGGTAATGACTGAGATAAAGATAAATTACGGAAGAAATAAAAAAGCAAGCACATGCTATTGCGAAAGTAAAATAAAATATAGATAAAAATTGATGCATTATGTCGTTATTTGCAGCTAGTAAAACTACTTGTAATATAATATTGGTCAAAATCGATTGAAATTTTGCAATTTAGAACTTGGATTGCGGTAGATATGCGAAATATATTGCTGCAGAAAATGAGATTTCATTTTATTTAAACTCTTTGCATGAGACAAGTAACTTTGTGCGCATTCACGCGCACGGGTGGAAGTTTATGTACACCAAGGTTCGCCATGAAAATCCCGGTTAAGCCAAATATTTTTGATGGCTAACTTAATCCTTGATGATCCTAGGTTTATAGTCTTTGGCTGCATGAATAGGTGGGTCGTTCAATAAGTCTTAGGAAAAAGGTAGGAAAAAAAAATTGTTTTCGGAAATTTTTTTACATTTATCAAATTTGTTTCCTTTCAGCGCTGTAAATTTTAAATAGCTTTTTTCTAACCATTTTAAGCTGTCCCCAAAGTAGAATTTCGGGATCTCCTCAAAATAGGCATTTTATTGGACGATGACCTACTGCTTAGATGTAAAAATTTGTTTGCTAAGGTATTTATGCTAATTGGGAAACGAGTGAAAGTTGCTTGGAGTCAAATCTCATAAATACGGTGAATTTTGTAACAATTGGAACTTTAATTCCATAACTTTGGCAAACACAACTGCATAGGTGTGCAACCGTGCATTGTCTTGTTGAAGGAGGAACTTTTTCTCTTTCAAACGAGGGTGCTTTTCTAGATTTCTTCCCACAATCAGTTCAATCACGGTGCATAATACTCTTCTGTTATAGTTTTTCTATTTTCTAAGAAATTGATGTAGATTATTCCGCATGCATGCTAAAATCTCGTTGCCATGACCTCACCGGGCCTGCTTCCACCATCTTCGCCATCTTCGCCTGCTTTGGACCCTATTCACTTCCAGAATTCCATTGTTTCGACTGTTTTTGTCTCTTTAAGTGTAGCGATCGATCCATATTTCATGAAAATATATGTATTGACGTGGAAAATCCTTAGTAATGCGGCGGAAAAGCGCCAAAACAGCCTCGAAGTTTTTCTTTTATTCTCCACCAAGAGCAAACGCAGCAGCCATATTGCCGAGATATTTTCACATCCAATTTTCAGTTCAAACTAAAAGCGATTTTGCATTTAGGAGTGCCTGTGGCCTCAACTATATCTTGCAATTTTATTTGTCTATCTTTTAAAACTATATCGTGGATTTTGTCAATCATTTCGGGGGTAGAGAGTTCCACAGTTCGACCGGAACCACGTTCATTTTTTTTGGATTTATGGCCACGTTTTAATTCACTTACCCAATTGAAAATAGTTGCAAACAAAAGAGCAGATGTGACATGAACTTCATACAGCTCAGATTTGATTTCTTTCGGCGTTAACCCTTCAAAAAACAAGTATTTGTTCATTTCACGAAACGCACTTTCATCATTTTGTAAAAACAAATAAAAGCAATTCTCTACAATCGGCACCAACAATGAAACTATTGGCATGCCTACACTTGACACTCTAACAACTTTCTAGTCAAGATTGTTGCCTACTGGGAAAAATAAATTTTTGATATGAAGAGTGTAATATCTCGGAATTTCTAAGGACTTATTGAACGACCCCTCTGCATTCCTCATAGTTCATGAGGATGCCTTTAAAAACAATAACCGTATGTTTTTTAAAATTATGCAGTCTGGGTCACTCATCGAGACTCATTAAATCATGAAAGAGACTTGTCTTGTGGAACTCATTGAGGATGTTGGCGCGTGGCGGCGCACCGATGGGTGTGTGTAAATCCGACATGTGGTCATCTGGGAGGCTTGCCGTACCACTGGCTATCAGATATAACATCTTGTTACGGCATCTAAATTTTGGAATTCTCTACAGTAGTATTGATAGAAGGGCTCCATTTACACATTGAAATATAAATTATGCATGCCTCGACTTAATTTAGAGCAAATTTTAACTCTGGATAGTAAAATACAGCCTGCATATTATGTTGTTAGATTTGAATGTTTGTTTCCTTGTTACCTCGTCATTATTTCTGTAACATACTGCTATATCATTAATTATTTATTATTACACACATACAATATACTGTATTGTATATTGTCTGTATGTAATTCTTATGCGTTTATGTAAGAAAGTTAGTTATCCATGTGTACATTTTTGAAATATCACAAGTGAATGCAATCGGTAAGATAACAAATAACTGAATGCAAAGAAATAAATTTACTTCTCATGTATGTTAGTACAGACCTATACAAAAAGTGTAAGATGGTAGCCCCATAACTATTCAATACGGGGTACCTATATATTCCTCAATTATTAAAGTGTTTTCTGATGTAAGATATTTGAATATAAATGAAATAAAGTTGTATTATATGTTATTATTATTACTTCTGTTTATTTTTTCATATACCTATTAATAAGCGGTTTGATGAGCCAATCATTGCAAAGTGTGTGTTGCTCCAAGGGTGATACCCATAGCATAAATTAATATATATTCTATTTTAGCGGCAGCCAGACTCCCAAACCTTCATAACCCTCCCACTGCGCGGTAATTTGGGCTTAATGTCGTTTTGCGCTCTTTTCACAGAAACATGACACTGCAGTTAAGCTTATTTGCATAGTAATTGTTTTACGGGAATCAATTAGTGTATTCTCAATCCCTCATATTTCCCTGAAGTTTTGCCACTGTTCTCTGCATAAACTGTTCCAGGCATTCGCTCCGTAAGCTTTGTTGCTGGCTTTCCTTAGCACCATAGATTTGGTAGGCCAATTAAGGCCGCAAGGTAGGTTACATAACTTCGTGCAAAACGTCAATTGGATTTAATTTCCAACAAATAACTCCAGCCAATGCAGAGAAAATGCTTTTATATAGTTATAGTAGTGTTTTTCCAATTTTATGGTGTTCTTATTGTATAAAAATGCTGTGTATAAACAGTGTTAACTTACACCAGTTGCGAGCTATAAGAATTATCAAGAGAATAGAATTTATTAATGATTTCTGACGTTTTCTCTCCTTTTAATATACTGCTCATTAGTTATCAATACTATCCTCAGTGCTGTGAACAGTATGAATAAGCCATATTTTTTGTTAGCTTAATTCTATGCCATTGATTAATTTGATTTTTACTTTTCATATTTTCAGGTAAGAGTCCATGGGTCTCTTTACGAGTTACTAAGATTTTCCACCCCAGGGATGATGGCGATATCTGTGAGTAAAAACATGCATCCACCAAAGGAGAGGTACATATAAAAGTTGTGATGAATGGAATAAGTTGGAAGTTAATGATTTTTTCCGAAATTTTACCCATGTCGAGGAAAACTGGGACGGTCATTAGATCTTTTTTAAATCACTAAATCAGGCCATGAAGCATTCTGAAGGATTGCGAAATTTACCATATTTCAATTTCTATGGGAATATTACAGTCTTTAAAAGAGATAGTATGATATTAGTTCCAATGTTTTAATTTTTTTGTGTGAAATTTTGGTGCTATATTAGCGCGGTAATAGTAAATAGTTGGCTCAACCCAAGTTATAATATGATTTTATAGTGGTTTGGAATTTAATTTGGTATTTAAATGTTTAGCAATTTCAACTGATTAGGAAGTACTACTGCGAAATTTTAATTAAAGTGCACAAGGTATGCTTTAGTGTATGAATAGTCCATTTCATCGGTTCATCTTCATGCGCATACTACCCCTAAAGCAGCCTCGATAGACGTGTGGTGGGTGTTGTTGTTGACTCCACCCGTCAGCAATAAAAACGAAAGGAAGAAAAGGAAAAGAGATGCGTTTACTGATTCCAACCTAGCATTTATTTAAGTCCTTTATTCGAATATAAACGAATTCATCTACCCATCCGTGCGACAAAATATCCCTCTTAATTTATAGTTTTTATGGCTTTATTTAACAATATATATATGTATTATTTTAAAATATAAAGTATGGATTTTGGATATTCATGAGGTATTCGTGTAATTCGTGAGGTATTCGATTAAAAAAAATATCAATTTCAATAGAAGATATCAATTTTTCCAGAAATTAAGGTGGAGGCTCAGCGCCATCCCGTTCCTCTCCTAAATCCTTCACAGAGATGATGTCACATAAATTGCAATACCTCCTGATGACAACTTTCAAGATGAAAAGCTATAAATTTATTACACAGGCCTAAACTGCAACGGATACACATATTTCATACGGCCGATTAAACTTTGAGCGTTCCAGGCGACGACTTTTTTAAATTTGCGGCACATTTTGGTATTTAATGGCATTGGCATGCCTTGAAATCGACATTTTACGATAACATACCCGAATTGGTTTTCTTAAAACTTATTTTATCATGGCCTCTTAAAATGCCATCCCTCATGACGAAACAATTATATATGCAACCAGCACTACACCACTACCCGCGAATATTTTTCCGCGACAAACCCTACTTTTGTTCGAACGCATTTTGAATTTAATTTGCTGACATCAAAGAATTATTAATGCGTATAATTTAGACTTTTTATCAGCAGTGAATAATGAGATATGTTGACTTTTCTGCCCTTCGATAACTAAGCAAATGAATTTACGTGGGTAATGAAATAATCCGGTATGCCAAGTTCTCTTCAGCGAATTTCCATTTTTTTCCAAATAAATGGTGGTTTTGCGGTAGAGAACCCGATAGATTGGATCTTTCCTAAGAAATACTCAGATGAAGCCTTTACAAGGAAGTAAACATAATATTCGATGAGGAAGAATGCACATTTTTCTTCAATATTCTTCTCTTGCTTTGATCTTTTATCTGAATCAGGCGATTGTATTCGAGACGGAAGCATCGAATAGATTTATTCTGACAAATTATTGACAAGGGAGGAAAAATACGCCATTTCATGCTTGAGGAAATTTATTCTCTCCGTGGCGGAGCCTCGTTCGTCCATCAAATCGCCCGAGTCGTGACAGAAAGCCAAGAGGCAAAGTAGGGCGCCGGCGCCTCAATTATACACGCCACATCGGAACGGGCACATCGTAAGAATCTCTGTTTTCTGAATACGAATTGCGGTGGTGATGTTATCCGTTCAAATCGAGGAGCTTTTATTTTCCCACGAGAGGATTTAGACCTTGAACTTGGCGATAAAAATTCTGAGCAAACCGTTGCAGGGCGATTTTTTTTAGAGTACACGTTTCACCTACTTTTTCATGACCGAAGCATACAAGGTTTGTATATGTCACGGTATGTTTTGAGTGAATATCCCGATGCTGGAGAAGGTAAATATGTGACCAGTGAAGGGTACGGTTATTCACCGCTGACTGTTAATTGACATTCACTCAGAGACTTGATCGATATTCCATACACCACGCACGCATTTGTTTCCTACGAGGACGTACATTTATTTTCTGAAATATTCTACCGAATGAGATGTATCTGTATTCATGGAAAATCGCGTATTAAATGCAAGGAATTTTAATTGTTCCGTTGTATCGTTACCCCTTTGTAGCATTGCGTCATTGCAATTAATTAACTATCAAAATGGTCACATAATTAATTATGTAATCAGTTTTACTGGGAAATGTGTTATTACTTTAGCGGCTATTTGCAGTTGTCGCACATTACTTTACGACGTGTTTACAATTCCGAAAGAAATTACGCAAAATGTATAGGTAGTGTATCTGCAGTTGTCGGTGCACAAACATAGTCGCAATAAATTAAATCGTGCTGGTAATATTGTTGTGTTTGAAATCCGAGAGGAAGAATTAAAAATAAAAACTCGTGAAGAGTTCGAGTAGCAGACATTGTTAGCTGTTGTCCAGGGAGTTTGATATCAGAGGAAGGTAAATTGTATCTATAAATCCTTGCCACTATCAGCATGAAATAGCTTTGAAAGAGCCTGATTTGGATAGTTACAAGCGCATCCAACTAGTTCAAAAGTATACTGTGACTCAATTTTAGTGCTTCTTTGCACTTATCGTGCATGTGCTGACATAAAAAAAATCAACGTATTAATGCCTAGCTAGATAAAATATAAAAGATACTTATATTCACTAAAAGGAAATGGATTAATATTTGCATGAAGAAAGTACTTGTTGTGAGTAGTAGCAAAAGTCGTAAATTTTTCGTAGGTTAAGGTATAAAAATATAACGAAACGTTGGAAAAAAATTTGCATTAAATTCTACACTCCAAGACACTAATCAACGTTGAAACGATGTCAAGAGAAAGAGAAATAGTTTTTTTTTTAAGGATTCAATATCGAAACACTACGATTTACTGGTGAATTGGATCGAATTATCCCTGCTTGATTGAATTCCAGTTTCTATCAAAGCTCTATCGAAGATCTATTCTTGTGGTGCCGATCCTCATGCCCAAGGAAAATAAAAACTCGTTCATCCGACTGAACGGCCTAGCCCAGTACTCCATCACTTGTCCACGTAGAAGGCGCCTGCCTGCCATTGACGCGGACTTCCGGAGGAACAGGACCCTTTGCTGCTGCTATCTCCTGCCGTTGGACGAGCGCGCGGGATTGTCAGGCTACGATGTACGTGGTGAAGGAAGGGTTTCCGCTTTTCCCTGCATCTGAAAACCGTGGAGGAAGAATGACTGGGAATTAAGGCCGGAGAGTGTATGCTTAAAAATCGAGTGAATTCTCTTGCTGCCCTCTATCTCAGCTTTGCTTCAATTTCAGAAATATCACGAACAGGCACCTATTTCCTCCTCTAGTGATTAAAAAAATTACAGCTTCAGCCTGTGCGAGTGGTTACTAGATGAGAGTATGAGCGTTACTCGCGCTGACCGAAAAGGGAAACATTTATCTAAATTCATTTGATTTGATTAAAATTGGAAAAATAAAATGTAAAAAATGCAGTCGTAGGTACAGTTGAACAGCTATCACCCACTCCTATTGGGTTACCAAGAGAAGTGTCCAAAATACCGGATGAATTTTGCTTAACTGATAGATTCTAATGCATTTCTACTGGTGGTAACCGGGTTGTGTGTGGCTGCAACAAAAATACCATAGATCTAGTTTTCGCCTCAAGAATAGGAGTCATAATAAGGTATCATATGATGCCTTCAATTAGTATCTAAGATAAAAAAGTAAGATGCCTTCAGCTTATGAATAATTGACCTTTCAATATTTGATCAAATGAACGTTAAAAAACTTACAAAGCTCGAGTCTTAGAATTAAACTAAAGAAAATTGAAGTCCAAAAACATCTCTCATGTTTAGTTTTTCCCTCATCTTTACGTCTGTTTGGGAAAGTCTGAAGGTCTAAAATGTTTAAGGTGAGTTTTGAATTGCACCTAAATATTCCTGATTACTTGACTAGGTGCATCTATTTTTTCATTAACTTGAATCCATGGAATGACGATTATTTGGTTGCAGAGAATGTGCACTCAATATATTCATTTAGTTTTCCTAGCACACAGAAAAGAGCTTTGTAAATAACTTGAAGCATTAATACATGCTTAAAAATATGAAGTTGTCCCATAGGGGACTTCTTATTTAAGTTTAATATTTTTTCCTAAGCCATATTAGGCTTGTCAGATATTCTTCAGTTTCTGTTCCGTTCTTCAGCACGCTAATAATATAAGTAAATTTCTATGTTAAATAGCCTTTATTTCTTCATTTTACATTGGTTTTATCGAGTACAATGTTATGACTACAAAAAACAAAGATTTCTTGACTAGAAATTCCCTTATAAAAAACGTATCTTTGCTATTCAAAAGGGCTAAAATTCATGATGAAATGGATGAAAAAATTGTTATTTCTACTCCATCTCTACTACCACTTCTACTCTTTCCCTTAGGTATCTTTACTGAACATAATATCTTTTTCTTATCCCTGTTCAGCCAAAAGAAAACCTTTGAAACTTTTATCACATCAATAAATTTATTAAATTTATAAATAATTAATTATTATTTATTAAATTATTTGAATATGGTTTATAACTGTATATGAGATAATTTCATGGTAAGCATATTGAGCAAGTGCTTCCTCTATCTGGAATGATACTATAGCGCCATGCACGGTGGTTACCTGTAATTAAGTTCAACTTTTCCGAAGAAAGGCCCAGCGTGACGACGATTTAATGGCTAGCATAGTGATAGAAATTAATTTTATAAGGAATTCATCATGCGTTATTCTCCTGTATCTTAATCCTAAAAAAATACGTTAAAATCATTTAAGAGAAATTTTCACATTAACTTTTTTCGGGTAGGAGTTAGAAGACAATGAAAATATATGATTCATGTTCGAGTACGACTTAATAGAAGTTAGATGGGTGTTTAATTTTTTCGCATCGGGAGTATCATTAACTTTTTTATCACCGAAGAAACTTTATTATGATCAATCTTATTCTAGTTATGAAGACTTTAAATAGGTCATCATGTAATGAGCAAAGAATGAGGAATGATTAATATAACGATTGACTACGTGTATCTAAACTAGTTTCTAAGTCAACGCGAGGAAGTGTAGCATTTTTACTCACCCTTAGATTGAACCACTTCCATTCAAGTACTCTCTTATCATACGCTAAAGATTCCACCTGTCAAGAGATTTTACTTAATGTGATAATGTTATATAGAATAATGCTACCCTTATGAAAATAATTTTTTCCCCATTGAGAAAAGCCTTTCACTAGGAAATGACTAAATTATCTATTTTAACACTGTCTTTTCTCACCTTTTTTTAGCCTAAAAAATGATATACTAAGGCCTGGTGCATTATCGCTGCTCTTATGTGATAATCAAATCAGTTTATCCTATTTTTACTATGAATGTCAAACTTGCATAGAATTAAGCACATGTCATGAAAATGTGAAGTGAAACGTAATTTTATGGGATGGAAAACACTACTCATGGAACCTTTATGATCCAAGTTAAGTACCCTCACACATATTCATTTTCTGGAGGATGATAGCCGTCCTTAATGGCCAATATCTCGTAATAATCGTGAATTTATGTTATAGATGTCGTAGAGTAGGGTTTTAAAGGGTGCAAAGCCAGCCATGAATTCAACCGTATATTTGATCTCGCAAAGTTTATGCCTGGATGCTAGGGGTCAAGAATTTGAAGACTAAGAGAACAAGGTCGCAAAGCTTGGCTCTGATCCAGCCATTTCCCGGTTGCAGGGAAACTTGTTCCTTTAACCTTTTATTCTCTTATTTCCAGCTATTCTTCCGTATTGCGTAGAGCGAAATTCCTTTCATTTCGCCCTCATCAACGTTTTAGCTGTTTTTTTTCGCAAATATAGGTTAATTGGGTAAGTTCAAGTGTTCACCGGCGAACGAAAAGGAGAGGATTGCCTGCGGCGAATGCTAAGAGTTAAGTTTAAAAAACAAAAAAAAAGAAGAAATAGTTTTAATAGACAGTAAGTAAATTTAAATTTTCGGGAGAAACTTATTTGCTGCATGGGCTGTACGAATCAAATTACAGAAAAAAACTTGGAGACCAACCATTGATTTTAGAGCTGTGAATATGATTGAAATTTTAATTTCATTTAGCGTATCATTAGCCGGTTTGACCCCCCCAACAAATTCGATACTTCGCAGCGAAAGAATTCAAATGTATGAACTTTCATGATTCAATCTCGACTCAAAATATTGGGCATCTGCTTCAGTATGTGAGCTATAAATTTTGGCAAATTCTCCTTAAAAAAACTTTCCTCCCTTATAAGTTACTATAAGGATTTTGTTTTAAAATTTCATGCACTTAATCATGAGTAATCATTTTTTTAATAATTAAAATTGGAGTTGATGACTTTCTCCTTCAATTAGATTTGATTTTTTGATTAGATTAAAAATTTGCAATAAACGTTTTATTTCGACTTGAAATTTATTAAGAAAGTTTTACCATGAACAATTTATATTTTCTTTGGATATAGCTGTTGTTAGATGATTAGCTAACTTGTAGGTATATCACAGTGGACAGATTAGTCAAATCGATAACTAGACCGTGCGTCTTGTTTTTACCGAGTGCAGCAGTATTGAGTTATTTTTCACGCAATGATTTTTATCAAATAAAGCTAATAAATGATACAAATGAACTAAAGGGTGGAGAAAAGGGTGATTGATATCGAGTAACATGGGGTCTACTGTGGCAATAGCGTGATGGTGATAGTCCTCTATGGGAACGGGACTATGCAGTAAAAATCTTATGAAAAGGTCATCTCGGAGATGAATATTGTATAAAAGGTGACGATAAGTTCCCTCAAGATATGCGAGAAGGATTCTGATGACGACGAAACTCCAAACGATGGGTCAATGCTTGAAATTTACTTTATTATATTTCTCTGTTCGAAAAAAAAGGAAAGAAAGGTACTCTGAATACAAACACTGAAACGATTCTTTTTGTCGTATAATATGTTCTCTTTCTGCGGAAGTTTTATACATTAATTTCCTAACGAATGTTGCCATTTGTTTTAGCCATGCTTTTCAAAGGCTGTTTACAAAGGTAAATATCACTTCAATCCAGCCTAAATGAAAGTAGTATTTATACTGGCTTGATTTCAAGCAAACAGTGATTAATCTCTATTGTGCCTCTATTAAAGAAGTGATTAATTAATAATTACTCTTACCGCTACCATTGTGGAAAGATAAGGCAAAAAGGTTTGATGATCGAGTAGTTTTAGAAGGGGAGAGAGATTAAAGAAGACAAGGCATTTCGTTAAATTCTCGTCACGTAGTTCTGCCGAGATGCGCTCGTCCGGCCATTTCCCGGTGGAAAACGCTGACCACCAACAATTACCCTTAAACGGATTTGTTTTTTTCTCGAGGGATTGAGTGTTTGGCATTTTTGCCGTAAAAATTACTTTGATAACCCATTGAGGGCTCTATTTTTATGTGAAAGCGTTTGTAGAAAAATTAATCAAAGTAGAATGTGATTGCCTATTTTGTATTTAAAGCTATCATTTACTGTTGCGATATAGGTAATTTTAATATCGCACTATTGTGCTCATGTCTCTATATTTTATTAAAAGTATGCAAATGTTATCTCTGTATTCTCCGCTGAAATTGCTTTAACTGCTCATTTTATTTTCTCCTTAGATCCTTCCTTCTTGTTAACCTCTCGTTATTCCAGGAGAAAGATCGGCATAATTAACTTTTAGTGCCCGTAATATCAGTAAAACACGACAGTCTGACTCCATAATTATTAAAATTAATGATAGATATAACCTTTTGTGATAAATTAAATGATCATCTACTGCTATTCAATGCATCCTTAAATTATCACAAGAAAAAGAAATAACGCTACCGAATTAATAAAAATATACTTCTGGCTGCAGCATATAAAAATATAGAGAAAAAATATGTATACATTTTTCATGTAGCTTAAATCACGCTTGGAATTGTGTTAGAGGCAAACAAATATAGCAAATGGACAAAGCGAACTTCTGAAGAGTTTAATGTGATAATTCAAATCGAATATTTCTCGAAATATTAAAACCTCGCCTGGGGGATGACAGGTTTAGGGAGTTCAACCGAACAAGTCTTATGATTTGAGATATATTCAATAAAATGGTCAATGACTGTCTATATAAGAAAAACTGCAAATGTTTCATAGAGTTGTTTTTGGAATTCAGCGGCATAGTTTCTATTTACGTTTCGTTTAGCTATCAACCGTGTTCCCAGCTACCCATATTATTTTCATTGTAACCATGATGACCCGATGAAGATAATCGTCGGGGGAAAAGAAGATAGCAGGAATAGAAAAGGAAGAGCGCGAATAAAAATGAATGGAACAGGTAAAGAAGGATGTGAAAAAGAAGAAATAAGTGAGTGTGAACAGATTAGCCGAGTGGTGCGTAAAACCAACGAATCTGAGACTTGTTGATTAGTGATGATGATATTACCGTTAAACCTTGCATACTGCATTTAATTCATAATTAATTATGAAATCAATTTAATTCAATAATTTTATCCAGATCTCGAGCATTTTATCTCGGTAATATTCTTTTACCTCACAAAATCAATCATTTGGAAGTTTTCGTAGAGCTTGTAAGCATCTAAAATGCACCTTATAAGAATAGCATCCATACAAAATATTAATTTAGGGCAATTTTTAGCCTTAAATTTTAAATAAAGCTCACAAGAAGCCTTCATAAATTTGATGATCACAATGGGCTCTTGATTTTTTATTATTTTCCCAGTCATGTAGGGGAAAACATTGGATGGTTATTGAACCCTTGCCTTGACTGATTCGCCGTCGATCAGAAAAGTTTGCGAAACTTTTGAGTGACGGAGCAATTAAAGCTGGGCACAGCGGTTGGTGTCTGCCTGAGTCATTCTAAGGAGAAGTCCTGTTTCGAGATATGATTCGTTAAGGCGGTCAATGACTAAAAGTTTCGTCTACTGGACGGGCGCACCACGTTTGTAATTGTGTTAGGGGCAAAAAAATCGTAGCACATGAAGGATACGAACATTCGAAGAGTTTTATGTGATAACTTAAATCAAGTGTCTTCGAAATAATGAAACCTTTCTTGATGGATATCTTCTATGACTTCCTATCTAGGAAAAATTCTGCAAATATTTTGTAAAAATGGTTTTGATGCTCAGCTGCATACTTTTTTTTTATCCACGTTTAGTGATCAACCGTATTCTCTGCTGCTAATATAATTTTCATCTTGACCATGATGTCCTGATGAAGACAATCGTCGAGGGGCAAGAAGAAGAGTTTAACCGAAGAAGTCATATAATTACAGATATATTGTTGACTTGTAGCTGGCGTTGACTGAATATCTAGGAACTATTCCGCAAACATTTTTTAGAATTGCTTTTGAAACTATATAGGGAATCGATTCTGTAAACGTCGAAAATAGTTATCAATTATTTTCCGCTGCTAGTATAATTCTCGTATTTTTCACGAACCTGATAGTACCTATACATAAATCATACAGTCTCTTGCATGCAAAATATTTGTCGAAGGTATTTTGAAAGTAAAATCGAAGGTATTATGTTAGTAGAATATCGTTCTAAAGTAAATTCTATATTCCCATTCAATACCGTTGAGTCATGAGCAACAGATGCCAAGTCTGTACAAAAACCAGTTGCTTTTAAAACGTTTATTCGTTGATAACGTTTCGTTTGACAAGGTGACATTACATTTGTGTGGTGGCTACATAATACCTAAATATGTATTTAATCCGCCAGAAACTTAGAAGTTGAAAGCTTTTTCCTCTTATGGAATCTCCTTAACTAGCTCTTTACCCTTAAAAGTAGTGAGTATTCGTTTAAATGTTCAAGTAGGCTTCATAACAGAAAGAAATACAAACATTTTGAAGAATCGATAAGCTAGTTGAAAACTGCTTCCTCTTCGTAAGCTGCAGAGTTCAATTTATTTAATAATTTTTTTAATCTAATGAAAGGTAGAACAGACATGGATCATTTACTTGAAGTGAAATATGTGTCATCCATTAACTTTTAATTGATTTTATTTAGCCTAGTTTGGAAAAACTGTGACAAATATTTCCTTGGTTTTAACAACAATTCAGTACTTTGTGTCGAATCACTCATCATATTTTGTGAATGACAATGGCATAACTTTCAACTATGATAACTGTAAATTTTTACTTTTAAGCCAGCCATCTTATATCCAGCTATTCATGCTCCTTCCTGACTCTTAATGCTTATCATTACTATTGGGAAGGTTTCTCATTCTGAATTCCTGAAAGCGAGAGTTGAATACATCATCATATCTATTATCATTGCGACCCGATTGGTTTACATGGAAAATATTTGAAATCACCCTTCTCTTTTCATGACGTCTGTTTGTAGAGTTAAACTTCCGCAATTGTGCAAATTAGTCGGTATACACAAATCAGAAATTATCGAACGGATTGTTTCATCGACAAACATCCTTTTCAAAGGTTTAAATCAATGCTCAATGGCGGGTGGTTAAACTCAAGTAGGAGGCGAAAACATTCCTCCTAGCTTCTCAAGACTTCGTGGAATGTGGAAGGATGGGTATCCTCAGCAACCAAAGATTTAGGAAGTGAAAGTTGAGCTTTTGCGATGCGGACTCATTTGGATGCGGCTTGCAACTTCTTTGGAGGAAGAAAGTGCTCCCTGAGGAAACTAAGGGCGTGGGTGGTGGGAAAATTAGTTTTCATACCAGCGATTGCGGTGGAGGCCATAGCGTAAGGGGGGCTAATCTTTCACATTTCGCTGTCTGCGAGCATGGAATACTTTGTCCTCGTGGTTCTAGATTTTTTTTTGCAAAATACATCATATTACTTACATAGGATAATTTAGTACGAATTTTTCAAACCTGGGGACAACTTATGTAGTAGAATTTTGATAATTATCTTAGTTTTGATGTGATGGTACCCTTATTTTGCTTCAATATCAACCTCTTTAATGATAACCGCGTGGTTCATATTACTTCTATATATAGGTACTCATTATAATCGGGAATGGCAAGGTCAAAGAAACGCTGTTAGCGTCGAAATCACTGAAATCTTTTGCCGAATCACCGACGGGAAGAAGTGGCTTCACTTATGCTTAAGGAAACCAATAATTCTCATATTAAATCTTATCTTCTTTGCCCTCCAACTCCGTTAGCCTTGTAATTATTGCAAACTTTTTGTAGTCTGACTTTGACATAGTTGTAAATAAAGATTTACGAGCGTGATGCGCCCGCTTCCAGCGAGCTTCCCCCGCTCGTTTCAATGCAGGTCCACAGAGGGATAGGCGCGTTTCTAATTTTAAAATGTAGAGAAAAAAAGGCAGGGTCTTATGTGCAAATTTAATTGGAATGTTCATGTACAAATTGAGGTCAGAGGGCCTCTTTAAACACAATATTGGAAGTAATTACACCATCCTCTGTTAAACGCACATGATGACTCATACTTACGTATCAACAGGAGACTTGAGTGTGGAATCAGCCGCATTTTGATAAAAGTTATTTAAAGAAAGCGAGATATTGTTGCAAATGAAAAAATGTATCAGTTTGTGCTCCGTTAACGTCAGGAATATTTACCGGTTTTTTTTAAAATTATTCGAAAACCAAATTTAGGAAACAATAGCAATATTTAGGAAGCAAGATATGCCGTCGCATGTTCTCTGATAAATTATGTGCATTTTGGTACCTCATTTGTAGAGTTTGGTTGCGTATAAGTTGAGAAAAAGGTATCTATACAGTAGAAATAATATAGAAGATGGCTTTAGTTAACCTGAAGTAAAATGGTTTTAATACAATAATATTCTATGTGGATAAGTGTAAGGGGAGTGTGGTAGCCTAGTGGGTTAGCCTAGCCACTTGGCTGCTGATCGAAAGTTCAAATCTCAGGACACCCCAAATCAAAACCCTCGCTTAGTCCGGGGTGACCTCTACCCTCCCCTAACCCAACCCACATTCGGGTTGACTGAGTCAGATTCACTGAGTGAGTGAGTTTTTGAAGAGAGAGAAGATTAAATAGCTATTATTTTCCGTTGATTAATAGCAAACTTAGGGATTGAAATAGTGTTCTCTTCTTAGACCCGTTACTTATTCCGAGGGTAAATATTTAGAAATTTAGAATTTTCCGATCTTTTGGTAATAGTTTATTTTTGCCTTAAGGCGATTCTGCCTTAAGCTTCAGGCGATTTTTCTATGCTTAAAACGATGATTTGTGGGTCCTAGAATTATGTACAGAGGTTTTGAGCATTGATATTTCATGTTAAAGTAGGATCGTTAATGAATATAACAGCCTTGAGACCGGAACTACTCACTATTTTCTTTGTTAATAAAGTTAGGTGACTCTACTTATATTAAGCGTTTATGATATATTATTTAGTAAAAGTAAATTAGAATTTTATGGCATTCAGTCTCTTAAGAATCGCACAGTATCCACGCGTGGAAGTATATCAAGCGGTGTATGCCAGAAAAATGGTTGGGTAGGTTATTAAATTGATATTGTAATATTTGAGAAATTAATGTAACATCAATTCTAAAATAATTAATCGGAATTGATTTTGGGGATTTAAAATTCCTGTTTTTTACTATTTGGAATTATTTCTCTTGCATCGTCAAAGAAAAATTCTACAGCAATAATTTGCGCTCTAAAAAATGTAGGTGAAAAGTGTTGTATATTTCAAAATTAGTGCAGAGCACATATAAGGGATATGTCTGAATGAACGCTATTTTAGTTTAAAATTGAAAGCGAAATGACTAATATTGCCTATAGAGGTATAGTAGGCGTGAGAATGGTATATCTAGTGTGCTGAGAGTAAGGTCATCATTAAATACATTTTTAATTTCCCAAATAATCTAAATGAGAGATACAGTGTCCGGCGTGATGCGGTGGAAATCTTTGATATTTAGCTTATTAAAACAACTTGTATGTTTTCACACTATTTTATTTTCACCGACCATGGTTTCGGCAACTTGTGACACAAGTTTCGGCACCTTGACAATGGCACAAGTTGCCGAAACCATGGTCGGTGAAAATAAAATAGTGTTGTAAAGGTCGGCTACCAGGCTATGTTGCAAGCAAACAATACTCTTCCAATGTACGATTTTTATTATGTACAAAAATTGGTTTACACTTGAGGTGGCACAGTTCTCTCTAGCACAGCGTTCTGCTAGCACCTTCTCTTATATTTCTGCCTCTGGCGGTGGCTTCTCCGCTGGTCTTATATACGCTGGCTATACTGCTTTTGGTTTGATGCGGCAGCCTCGCTGCGTTGACCGGGCTCGCCTGGTTGCCCGCGCTGATCAGCGTCGGTGCGTTGTACTTCCTGTTTGACTCGCCACAATACCCCCTTGGCAGTGACAAAACCTATGTTTTGAACGAGAGAAGAAAGCATAAGGAAAATGTACTAGGTAAACAAAAAAATAAAAAGGTAGTTTAATGGACTTGATAGCGGTCAGGGAAGTGGACTCTTCTTCCGTAACGTGTTGTTGTCTCTGGTTGCCTTTGTAAACGATCGTCCTTGCTGCCCTTGCTACCTTCGCCCGCCGGAGGTGACGTCTTGGGGTCCGCGTCGTCGGCGAAAACATATGCCGGCTTCAACCGTTCGATGCTGATCGAGCTATCCTTCCCCTTACAGCGGGCTATGAAATACTTAGGGTATCTCCTTATAACTTTAAAAGGCCCATCGTACGGTGGCTCTTTAATGCCCTTCGCCGAGCCGCTTCTCACGAAAACACTCGGAGAAGTGGCCAAGTCTTTAAAAACGAAGGTTTGCCTTTCCCCATGTCGTATCAATTTCGCTGGCCTCAATTTCTGCATTCGCCGTCTGAGGATGTCGACGAACGTGGAGGTTTCGACGGTCTGCGGCTGCGGTGATAGGAATTCGCCAGGTAGGCGCAAGGTCTCGCCGTAGACCAGTTCAGCCGCCATTCCACCGATGTCGTCCTTCCACGCCGCACGCATTCCCAGGAGAACCGCTGGAAGTGACTCCACCCACCATTGATCCGCATGGCACTTAATTGCTGCTTTCAACTGGCGGTGCAGTCGCTCGACGAGACCATTAGCTGCGGGATGAAACGCCGTTGTTCTGAGGTGCTGAGTTCCTGTCAGACGGGTTAAAGATTTGAAAAGGCATGACTCGAATTGACTTCCCCGGTCCGTTGTGACTTTCAAAGGCATACCGAACCTGGAAATCCAACCGCCGAAAAATGCCATGGCCACTGTGTCTGCTTTGATGTCTTCAATAGGGAAAGCATCGGGCCATCTGGAAAAACGATCTATGCAAGTTAAACAGTAGCGAAAACCACGGGAAACCGGCAGGGGGCCAATGAGATCTATGTGAATATGCTCAAATCGCGAAGAAGGTAACTTAAATTCGCCTAGAGGTGAATTCACGTGCCTCGTAATTTTTGAACGCTGACAGGCGATGCAACTCCGCGCCCATACTCTGCAATCTCTCTTGACTCCTGGCCACACAAATCGCTGCGTAACAAGCTTCGTTGTTGACTTGATACCTGAATGTGCGAGGCCGTGGACGGTGTTGAAAGCTTGGCGGCGGAATTCTTCTGTGACGTAGGGTCGAGCAGTCTGCGTGGAAATGTCGCAGAAAATGCTCTCATCGCAATCTGGAATCTGAACTCGCTTCAGCTGGAGCGAAGTTTTGGACGCTAGTAATTGTTGTAGCTCTTGGTCTTCCGCCTGGGATCGGGAGAGCGCTTGATAATCTATTGCTGCAGACAGCTCGTCGATTCTGGAAAAAGCATCTGCCACCACGTTCTCCTTTCCTGTCACGTGACGTATGTCGGTGGTGAACTGGCTGATAAAATCCAAATGACGAAATTGTCGCGGAGTAACTTTATCGGCCTTCTGGCGGAAAGCGAAAATGAGAGGTTTATGATCCGTAAAAATAACGAAATGACGCCCCTCGACCATGTGACGAAAATATTTTATGGATTCGTAGACTGCGAGCAATTCTCTGTCGTAAGCGCTGTACTTTCTCTGCGCCGGGCTCATTTTCTTCGAAAAGAAAGCAAGTGGCTGCCATCCGTTGGAGTTCCGCTGCTGTAGGGCGGCGCCGAGGGTACAATCAGATGCATCCGTCACAATCGCCAAAATAGCTTCGGGGTCGGGATGCGCCAGCAAAGCTGCCCGAGTCAGACTGGTCTTGCATGCATCAAATGCCTGCTGTGCTTCCGTAGTCCACTCAATTGGTGCCTGCCCTTTTGAATTTGGCCTTTTCAGTAGCTCAGTCATTGGCGCTTGGATGGCTGCTGCGTTTGGAATAAATCGGCGATAAAAATTGATCATCCCCAAGAATCGCCGAAGTTGCTTCGCTGTTCCAGGCAACGGAAAAGGTGATAGCGCTTTTACTTTGTCTTCCATTGGCTTGATGCCTTCCTTGCAAATGGCATAGCCTAAAAAATTAATAGCAGGCTTTCCGAAAATACATTTGGCGGGGTTAATCAGAATGCCTTCCTTCTTCAATCGCTCGAACAATTCCCTCAGGTGCTCTTCATGCTGCTGCTCCGAATCGGATGCTACCAAAATATCATCGATGTAGACGTAGCAGAAGTTCAAACCGCGGATTGTTTCGTCCATAAAGCGCTGGAATGTTTGTGCAGCGTTTCTTAAACCAAAACCCATGAAAGGAAACTCGTACAAGCCAAATGGGGTTGTTATTGCTGTCTTGGCGATGTCCTCTTGAGCGACCGGAATTTGATTGTAGGCACGTACCAAGTCAATTTTTGAAAATACTGCCTTCCCAAAAAGGGAGTTGGCTACGTCTTCTATGTGCGGGACTGGGTAGCGGTCCGGAATAGTCCTGGCGTTGAGGGCTCT
Source organism: Ischnura elegans (assembly GCF_921293095.1). Classification (NCBI taxonomy): domain Eukaryota; kingdom Metazoa; phylum Arthropoda; class Insecta; order Odonata; family Coenagrionidae; genus Ischnura; species Ischnura elegans. The sequence continues at coordinate 83,390,833 of NC_060254.1, read as the reverse complement.
ATAATCTCCACATGGCCGCCAGTCCACCCCTCTCTTTGGCACCATATGCAAGGGCGAACTCCAGTTGCTTTGCGATGGGCGTGCGACTCCCATCTTTATCATTGCTTTGAACTCCTTTTTTGCTGCTTTCAAACGGTCGGGTGCTAGTCGTCTGGGCTTGGAGCACACGGGTGGGCCTGGCGTTGTCCTTATATAATGCTCCGTGGTGTGCTTGGGTGTCGAAAAAACTCCTATCGGTCGAGTAATTTCCGGAAACTCCCTCAATAATCGGTGGTACATAGAGTTGCCCGTTACTACTTTTATCTGCCCCACCGTGCCTTGTGCCGGGTGACCGGGAGTAGAAAGAGAGGTAATGTTATCCAAAAGTCGCCTATTTTTAATGTCGACGATTAGACCGTAAAAGCTTAAGAAGTCTGCTCCGATTATAGGTCTGCCGACGTCTGCAATAACAAAATTCCACACAAAAACGCGCCTAAGGCCAAAATCTAAGTTAAGCGTCACGAAACCGTAAGTTGCGATCCGTGACTTAGCTCGTACGAAGTCTTAAAACGGGGACCCTTAATGCGCCTCCGCGGATAGACGCAGAGATCAGCACCTGTGTCAATCAAGAATTGTTCCTTTGTTCTTGCGTCGGTCATGAAGAGGCGGCCTTTAATGGGGCTGTGCTCGCTAGCCGCTATAAACGAGGGCCCTGGTCGTTTTCCTGAGAATACGAACAAGGAGATGAGCATTTCCTAGCCTTAGAACCAAAACGCCAGTGATACCAACAGAGGCCCTTGTTCCTCTCCTCCGGATCTCGTTTTCGCGAAAGAGAACGCGATCTGCTTTGGCGTGGCTTCCTGGTGTCGGTCGTCAGGGCTGCCAGTTGCTTCGCCAGGTCGTCAATTTTCTTCTCAAGCGTTGCGATACGGGGCCCGTCTTGTAGGATAGCGATATGGTGCTTAGGGGTGACCTCATGTACCTTGTCTGCCAACAGAGCTATCTTTTCAAGTTCTTCGTCACCTTGGGTTGCCAGTATTGCTTGCATGGATGCTGGTAAGCGACCTAACCAGAGGGTCTTTAAAAAAGTATTTGGCACTGCAGGGCCGGCAGTGGTCCGTAATTGCCTCAAAAATTGTGAATGTGTCCGGTCCCCCATCTCCTCGCGCTCTAACAATTGTCGGATTCTTTGCTCTTGCGAGGCCGAAAGTCTTCGAATGAGTTCAGATTTTACCCTATCGTACTTTCCCTGGAGGGCGGATCGGTAATGATGTCCTCCACTTCTAGGGCGTATCTATTCTCTAGGTGTGAGACAACATACCAGAACTTCGTGTCGTCTTGCGTGATCCCGCGCAGTCGGAATTGTCCCTCCAGTTGCGCAAACCACAGGGCTGGTTTTTCAGGCCAAAAAGGTGGGACTCGAACGGCGACCCGGTCCAGCATGCTTCCTGCGGGGGCTGATTCGGCTCCAATAGCAGTCCCAGGGTCCGGCATCACGTCGGGGTCACCAATGTAAAGGTCGGCTACCAGGCTATGTTGCAAGCAAACAATACTCTTCCAATGTACGATTTTTATTATGTACAAAAATCGGTTTACACTTGAGGTGGCACAGTTCTCTCTAGCACAGCGTTCTGCTAGCACCTTCTCTTATATTTCTGCCTCTGGCGGTGGCTTCTCCGCTGGTCTTATATACGCTGGCTATACTGCTTTTGGTTTGATGCGGCAGCCTCGCCGCGTTGACCGGGCTCGCCTGGTTGCCCGCGCTGATCAGCGTCGGTGCGTTGTACTTCCTGTTTGACTCGCCACAGTGTGGAAACACACAAGTTGTTTTAATAAGCTGAATCTAAATAAGTCTTGAAATAATGTCTTTTCCATGTAAAAACAACATTTAGGTGGTGCGAAATAGTAAAGGAGCCTTTATCAGAAAGAATAGCATTATAGATTTTTGATTGAATTCTGAAAGGAGTGCTTGATCAGCTGAGAAAAATTTTAATTACTCTGGTGGAACAGGATATTGGGGCAAATGAATACATATTAAAATATTTCATCATCTGTTAAAAGCTAGGGAGATCAAAATTCTTGAGAGGCTTGAGGAGTATGAGGTAAAACTTGTTGCGGTTATAGAGTCTCCTCTCTTTTTGGTGGAGCTGAAATTAAATTAGGGCTGAATTTTCAAATTATGGATACAAGTTTGCCTCATAGTTTCGTATGTATTCCCATTTTGGAAAATCTCTTAATTTATTTTAAATTCATCGCATTTTATGGTGAGCCATTTGGTGAATCTACTTTGCTCACGAAATACTTTTTGTGTACAGTATTATGCGATAGGAATATTTTGTTCTCTCCTTAGAAATGAATTTACCTCATAGTTTTGCATATGTTCTCATTATGTTCACATTCTTTAGGATTCAGCGCATATAATTTAGGTTTTGCTGGTGAAACTGTTGCTAACAAATTACTTGCATACATAAACGCTTATAGTATCGTACAAAAAGAATTTTCTCACTCATTTTTACCGTCTTAGAATAACATAGAGCTTATAAATAACTATGCTTATTAAAATGTTAATAATATTCATCTCAAGCCCCAATTTCTTTCTCATGTGCACGGAAATTACAAATTATCAGAGTTTCATGCCGTAATTTCGCTTATTTCCTTCATTGTACTCGGGAGGTATAGAAACACTATGACTATCTTAAGAGTAGAACTCTTCCTGATTGTAGTTTGGTGTGAAAATTACTTTAGATTCTGGTGTAGGCATATTCTTCGAAATTTTCGTGTTGAAACGAAATATTACGTATTTGCCCTGTACGAAGGAAGAAGTCTGAAGTGCTTATATACGGGAAAAATACTGCTATTGGTACGGGTAAAATACTGGAAAAATTCGTGAATGCGGCTTAGTGGGCTTTTTTCCCGCTATTTACCAATTTTAAATAAATGTTTTCAGCTTCGTAATCACATCAACTACTTTTATACCATATCGCTGAAACTATTACCATGAGTGAAAGCTGTAAAACAATTTATAGAGGACACTGGTAAATGGCATCATGAAATTCAATATTGGCGAATTTATGTAGCAATTTTGATCGACGTTTTAAATTTGCGAAGCACATATAGAAGAGTGCGATGCATGAAAGGCATTGGTTTTTCTCTAAGCAAAAATACATGAAAAATATTACTCATGTTTTTTTCAACTGGTTTACAATCGTGTTGTTCGTACCGCGAGCGTTATTAGGGAATTTTATCCCTCTCTCAAGCTGAATTTCATGACTGCTGCCTTTGAAATATTTTATGCGCAATAAATAGAATAAGAGGTATTAAAGTATTTGGCAGAAATGATTGCGATTAATACAGAAGCTTTACTTTTTATGTTTAAGTTCACGTTTTTGTTGCCAATGACACCGTATTTTTATCTTGGTTCGTATCATGAATTCGTGTATTACCTAGCCAACCATTTTAATGTGTTGTTATTTTAATTTTCAGATGTTCGTTGGTTAGCGAACAAATATATTTATGATTACTCTGAGTAAAAATACTCTTCTGATCTGATGTTAATTAAATGAGGTGTCTTCAGTTGAAGTTACATTTTTCACTTACTCCAAACCAGTGCCTTTAACAACTCCGCGTTAAAGAAACTAACAAAATGCCTACAGGAGGAAAATGTCTCTGCTACGGCACCAGCCGAGAAATACTCTAACGAAATTACGCCTACATTTATTAAAGTATTTTATAGTACGGGGGAAATACGAATTCCCATCCCTATCCATTGGGCAAACTATCTAATTTGATGTTAATTAAAGTTTAGTTTATCGTTTGTTACTTTTTGTTTGTTGTTTTTTTTAGTTTACCATTTTACAAGTCGTCAACTCTTAGTTTATCGTTTTTGTCCAACCTGGAAATATATTTGGGTTCTAATATAGTGTTATCCGTGTCGGTCTTAAAGATATCCATTCTCATTTTTTCAAGCCATCTAAGCCTAACACGCATCCTCCAATCTATATCAGCTCCCAACGTAATTATTCTTGTGGTATATTATGAAAGATTATGTGTATGAAAGGTATAGATTTTGGTGGCTCAAGGCCTAAAGTTAATGTGTACCATATTACTGGTGGCATCAAAAGTTATTAAATCTGTCTCTGTGATATTACTTTGATGTTTATTCATTCTACCGTTGATAGAATTTTGCAAAAGACAGATATAGAAGTTTTCCGTTCTTACCAGTACGGTAGAAAGGTTGGCTGCCATAAGGTTGAATTATTTCAAATTATACTTCTAGTGGTGTTTCTATGATGATATTTGGATGTAGTGATCAGTTTTTTACTGCATATTTATGAAGCATCATTGCTATGAAGTTTTCAGCATAATTTTTCGGGTGAGACCTTTGATTCTCGTAGCTATAAGATATACAGAACATTTCGATTTTCGTTATGTCCTGAGGGAAAGAAGAAAAATGAAACATTCATATGGGGAACCATAACGGAAATGCTCGTAAAAGGAAGATGACGTGTCAAGGGAGTTAACTCCGTTGCTACGGTGTCTGCTGACGAATGAATCTTGAAGTGAGCGGTTTAAAAAAATGGAGGGTGAATAAAAATAAGTGAAGAAAATTCTTCTTCTCGATGATTGCGACTTTCTTCCTTTTCCCATGCACCTAAAGCACTTCGGTTGGTGGAAATCTTTCTTTCAGCTAAGCCTTCCCATCCACAGGAATTATTTCAGAGTTTCGGCATGATGATTAAAATATATTAGAAAGTTTTGGTACAGAAAATATGATATTTAAGCGGCACGTTTTATCTGGTGTAGCGATCAAAGTCTCCATTTGTTGTCATTTATGAAGCCCATTTTGCTTGGAGGCAAAGAATACATGCATATATAACAGTGTAATTTCTATAACATCGACCAACCTATTTAAGTTCAATTGTAGAAGCTAAATTTTTTTGCCTGAAAATTTGAAATTTCTTATAGCCAATCGATATATTTTGAACTAATGGCATTTTCGCCTCGATTACCCATATAATATTTACAGGTATATTTTAAGTAAAAATTTAATGTGCTTAAAGTTTAATGTGCTAATAGTAATGCTTTATTAAAAAATTATTACTCTTAGTTCTATTATTTAAAATATACTCATGATGTCGAAAATCACGATGCCATTTCTATGTAAATTGAAATACCTAAACACGAAACATTTATTATGCTTATGACGCGAAGAAACTAGTTATATTTATTAAAGTATATTGGTATATAGTGCTCCATGATTTAGTATTCAATTGGTTTCCAATACTTTGTGTTAAACTTGGCAGGGACTTCCCCCAACTCAATCCTACTCTCATAATAATAATAATATCTGTTATAATATCACACCAAACAGAGCACTTATTTTAGGTAAATTAATAGTTGAGGTATAGTAATTTAAATAGGCATTCAAAAAATGTGCTTCTAAATTTATTATTTTTTAGGCTCTGAACTATAAAAGTTGTAGGTTGTACTGGGCATAAGTTCAAAAAGTACAAGAATATGAATATGAGGAAATTCTTGTCCTAAGTTCTGACTTGCATGAAAAAATGTTTACATAAAAAAATTCACAGATTGTAGGTATAATTAAAACATGAATTTAGAAGTTTCTGAATAAAAAAGGTAAAGTTGCTAAACTGATGAGATGGATACTTTTACTGTGTTATACATAATTTAGATGGCACTGTAAGGGAATTACCACTTCATGAGAATGCCTAAAGTTGACGATGACATCTTGATTTAAGCGATTAAATAAGGTATGGGGCGAATGATAAGTAAAGAGAAATGGATTTTATTCCAGCTCTCCACATCCGATGCGTCCAGTGCACCTAGTTTAGTGGGAAATTATTCGCGCCCCAATCCCTCGCAGGCATGATATATGGTTCTCTGCGTCGTCGTCCTCTCCTAGGAGACGGGTAGTAATCAAGCCGCGCCATCATTTCTGCATCCTCGCTGCCCCAGCCATGCCGTCTCTCCATGCAAACTACCACATTCCTCCACTCCTTTGGCGACGGACTGTGAGGCTCAGTAATGTGCTAAGACCACGTACCTACCCACATAATCTGCCCGCATTGGCGTGCACTTGAGTTGCGGTTTAGGTGCTTAAGGATAAAGATAAAAGAACTGAGATATTATATAGAAAATTCAGTTTATTACTGAAAATTATCTTCATACATATTATTTTGGTACTAATGCAATATCGTTTGTTTTCTTATGTTTAATATTAATGAGGTTCGTGGTGTCTTTAAAAGCTTAGCATCGGGTAAAGGGTTCATATTAGAGTATAGCCTTAGAACATTCACAGACAAAAATTTGATCACAGCGGGAGCTCTAGAGAAATTAACTTTTCATCTAATTCAGCAATTTCTTTCAAGGTCTATAGCCGTGTGTCCCTTGTTTGTGGCACACAATTATAATTTTATATCTAACTATTTTTACAAGAGTTTTTCACTGAATTTTACTTTTACATGTTGAATACATTTTCTACATGGTTGACATATGAGTAAGGATGGTGCTAACATAAGAATCATAAATCACAATATTAATCAATTTAGAATATTATGTCCACCCTATTGAGAAATGGTGAAAGCAGGCTGTAATAACTAAGCAGGCTAACAATTAATATAAAATTAAGTAAAGCGGGTTTAAATGATAGCAACGAAATGGGTTTTAAAATTTAAATAAAAATTAAAAAGGAAGTACGATGGCACATATAGATAAACAGGATGTAATGCGAAATATCTCAGAGGCGGGTGTTAGACACCTTGATTGCGGCACGTGAAGATTCTAGTTCGGTTTTCTTAATTTTCCTCTATTGGGCATCTTTGGTTTGTGATTGTTTGTAGCAAGATGTCCCTCATTGGTAGCACATTAACATAATTTTATGTTATCATATTTGATCCATGCTTTGTTCAGGTACTACAACTATTCTTATTGTTGAATAGAAGAATTTGACTTGTGAGTAGGGTTGGAGCTCACCCGCATAGCAATCATAAATCACAACCTTGGATTTATTTATATTAAATTGTAAACCATTGTGGACAATGGTGAATATAGACTACAATATAGCAATCGGGGTCACAGATTAATGTACAGTTAGGTAGAGCACAGGAATAGAAGGATCAAAAAATTTGCCATTTTCACATAGTAATTTATTGACACCGACCATGGTTTCGTTACGGAGTAACATTATCAAGGTGATATTTGTTAATAATTGATAATATTACTCTGTAACGAAACCATGTTCGGTGTCAATAAATTACTATATGGAAATGGCAAAGTTGTTGATCTTTCTATTCCTGCGATTATGGATTTCCATCAAGTTACGCCCGCTACTATTAATTAGGTAGAGCAATTTTAAACAAGAACAACCAAACATAATTTTAATAAAAAATGTAAAATTAAAAGGAAGTACGATAGCACTTGTAGATGCAAAGGAAATAATCTCTAAGAGGCGGGTGTTAGACACATTTCCACTCGTGTAGGTTCCAACTATTTTCTTCATTGTGTGGGGGGCATCGGCCCACCCAGCCCCCCTGATATTATCCCTAACATTGAGACATAACTTTATAGAAAAGGGCCACCTAGAGACCTGGAGACATATTTTTTTCGATGGTCTCCCATTCTTTCATGTATGACTTTAAAATTGCCCTACGATATCACAAGATTGCTTTGGTAACTAGGAATAAAATTGTCGATAGGCGCTCTCCGAAGTGTTAAGAAATATCCTGATCCAATGGTAGCCATGGAGCTCAATGCCCTCGCTTTCTAATTGGTGAGTGCCTTTTCCCTCTGCCTACGTCTTATCATCAAGCTTCTTTTCTAATATACCAAGAATTCGCTAATATTTTTCTAAGTATTTGAGGGACTCGGCGCGTGGGTGTTTGGGGTCAGGGGTGGGCGGCAATGTGAGGCGGCTGGTGACCGCAGGGAAGGTCAGGTCAGGGCGCAGAGTCGGTCCCCTTCTACACGACGGGGCCAAGTTCGATTATAGGGTCGGGGTTGGCGGCAGGGTTAGTAGGAGGGATAAATATCGAAGGCAGATTTTCTGAATAAATCGATTATGTATTACTGCGGCGGCCATGCTTCATTGCACCATCTAAGGTTTTGTTACTGGATTGCTTATCTTCAGAAATGGGTTTAGTAAAAAAAACTCAACTTTACCTTGTGGCAGTTACTTCTAACAATTTCAAATTAGCTTTGTGGATAATTTGTTTTTTTTAAAGGAAATTATTATTGTTAAATTAAACGATATTCGGTATTAAATATTGCCATTTGTATTCTTCTTTTTATTATAAGAGGTAGGCTATTAATAGGTGTTTTCTTTCCAGCCAATTTAGTGACCAACAATAATATGCAATAAAACGTAATCGTTAATATGCAATAAAACGTAATCGTTTCCGGTATGAGTAATTTTAACCAATTTTACTCTTAATTGGGTAAAAAATCGTTTTGTCAGGCATTTTTGCCAACGAGTGTTTAAAAATAGTAAAAAATTGATCAAATTAGACGTTTCATCCTACAAGAAAATATGGAATAATTTTCCTTAAGGTGAACAGGAGTCGAAGTGTTGGAAAAAATGAATGTGCATTTTATAAAATTATACTTAACTTTACGTTTTTGAATGAAGAGAGCTAGTTTTACCTTTAGGAAATGTGATCTGATGAGGTTAAATGAGACTCAATTTTTATGCTATACTTAAAAGATTAACGTTGAATAGAAAACGTGTCGGTGGCAAGCAGTAACACTTCGTCTTATTATTTTCGAATGCCTGTCTAGGTATTCTTCTCATGTTTATTACCTTCTTTTTACATCTTTAATAAGGCTATCATGTTTTATACTAGAAGCTTTACAGATTTTAATTGACCGAAATCTCTAATTTACGGTTTTAATTGGTAAAACAGATTATATTTCTTGATGAACCTATCAGTCATATGATTGAGTATCCGTTCGATCGGCCCAGTATGCTTGCCTGGAAATAAGAGGAATACTAGCGCATATGGTTTAGTATTTCTATTTCTTCGTAAATGATGTTCTAAATCAATTAAATTGATGTCCTTATATTTTGTGCTGTTAAAAACATATATTTTCTCCTGTACCTTTTTTTATAAAGTTTAAATCAATTCTCTAATTTTTTAGGCTTCAACTAATACTGAGTGATGGCTTCTTCCTGTGAGCTTATATCTGATTTCAATACAATAACGAAGCTTATAGGAGAGAACAGAGGTGTTTTTCATTACAAAATAATGTTTTCAATATCTAGGTTTAATACTAATTACTATTTTACCGGGAGGTAAGGTTCCTGTAAGCAATAAGTGATTCGTTTGTACTAGGGCGTCACAATTTTTTGTTTGATGATACTTATATAGCTTTAATGCGACGAACAATTTATAATTTAACGTAGTGCGTTGCTGAGAGTAATATAGGTGCTACTGCAGGAACTTAACCTTCATTCTGACATGATTTGTTTGTTAGTTATCCTAAATGTTATGTAGCATTCAACTCACAAAGGAAGTGCGTATTGGTAGATTTAAAGGGGTGAGAGAAATAGAATGTCAAGACTGTGAAGTGCAATAGGTCTTGCCAAAAGCAATGATGAATACATGGCTAGAGCGAGGATTACCAGATATTGTGGGTGGGTAGGTTTAAAAGTATTTCCTTAGGGATGCAAAACTATGTTGTGTATTGTCCCTTCCATTTTTTTCCGACAGCTATTTACAAAAACGAAAAAATACTTTAAATCGCAGGCGACATCAACCATAGCTTGGGGCGCAACTGATAGTTTGCCAAATATCAATCCTCTAAATAATTTAGTCCTGACGATTCAGAAAATTTAAATTTTTACAAGGTGACATTTCCCGGTGACTTTATCGATTTCCTGGAAAGGAAGATTCGTGGAATTTTGTAGAAATTTTTCCCAGCAACCGGACATCAGTTAAAATTGTCGGGTATACTCTCAAATAAATGGCCATCTTGGTAACCCATCGCCCCTTGCTATGATGATTGCTCTCTGCCACAATAAGAAAAAACCCAATTACATCTTCCCGCCCTCACTTTCCCTGGACTAAAGCTCGATTGCGTATTTAATCGGTGATACGATTTATCATACTTCGCTTAAATTTTGTAATTATTTCATCATGATATCATTCCGATTGGCATGTTAATTCTTGCACGTGGTTGAAAATGTTTTGATTTAGTGAATTTTTATTCTTGATTTTTTTTTTAAATCCCTCCCGACTTTCTATTCCCCTCCCAAACTTTCCTATACCCCCGTCGTCAGTGGCCCTGCTTTTGGTAAACTTGCGCATCGAATATGAATTACCAAAATTTGATTTTAAGTGAGGGATTATTTAATGTATATCGGAATGAATCACTTGTTTTTATCCAATGTAATGCCCGTTGTTAGAGATGCATACAGTGCTAAAAATGCTTATCTCCGGAATTGGGCTACCGGCGAGCGGTTGTTTGTGGTGTCATGTAAACACAAGGAGAATGCATCAATCGATATCATTAATAAAATTTAGCGAGGGTAGAGATGTATACAATGCTAACAGCGGTTGGCGGATCTCCGTCTGTTAAAACTACGCTTTAGTTCAGATTCTGTATCAACGAAACTTGAATGCCATCATGCTATTAGTTTTGTTTCCATTTTAAGATTATCAAAATTATTACTTATCTCGTTTTTATAAATGTGAGTAAATACAGCGACTTGGTCGATTAAATGTGTCGTTTTTAAAAGTCACCAGATATAATACATGCCCCTTTTCTTTGTTTTGTACTCGATTGTGGAAAGATCCATCCAGCGATTGACTACGAGATTAATTGCGGTGCCGATTTAAATACTCACAGATTGAGGTGTTTATCTTCATTGAACAGGGCAGGAGACTCAAACAAACCAATCAGTGAAGTTGGTGCGAAGGCTTCCGCGGTGCGCTGGTAATGTAGGCTGCATTTTCCGGGTTTCACCGCGTCGTGGTTGCGTTGGTGACAACAGTTTCTCCTGCATTCCAGCAGGCGTCTTCAGGTCGAAGTGATTATGCCGTGTTTTGGCCGCCGTTATGTAGTCAGCCCAGTGGTGTAGGTTCGCCCTGATTGGTCGCCTTGCGGCCAATAGCGTAGGGCCAAACCGATGAGTGGTGGGCGGACCAACGTCTGGTATATCCAAGAGAGCTTTCGGATGTTCCCGGGACTTGACAACCGAAGAGTGATTAAATAATTAAGAGATTAGTTAATTAAAGATACAATAATTAAAGATTAGATTAGTTATCTTGTTATTTAAGTGCATCAAAGATAGTGAATAAATAGTTATTTAATATTAAAATGCAGTTTATTAGATAGAAAACCATGAAGAGGTTGACTACGGATGCGTGATTATATTTAGCAGAATAAAAGCTTTGTTTTAATTCAGGAAAATAAAGTAGATTAGAGATCCACGGCTTGCAAGGATAGACGAACGTAAGTCAGTCTACGCGCGCTTTCAGATTGCAAATTACCAAGACTTGCCGATCGGTAATCTATTTCTGGGGCTATCATTTAAATAGCATGTGATGCATATCTAAGGCAGATAGATATATTGTTTTTAGTTACTGTAACATACTTGATAGAGAGAGATTTCTAAAATTTCTAAAATTATCAGAATAAAGTACTCGTCTTCATCCAGCTTGCATGCATTCAGATTCACCGATGGTGGGCAGACGTAAGTCTATCTACGCGCGTATTTAGATTGCATATTATATATTTAATACCTACCGACGAACTATTCGTTTTTTTATCATTTAAATATTATACGCTGACTTCGCTGACTGCTGGGTACAGTCCTCGCCTGCCACACTGAAAGTCGCGGGTTTGAAATCCGCCTGTATAGGTTACCTCTAACCAGGGCATGGTGGGATGCGGTTATGCTATGGTAATTGTTACAAACCCTTCTAGATTAAGGCCAAAAAGTGCTGTTTTTGATGCAACGGAAATTAATAAATGTATAAATAATATCATCATCTAAAAGAAATTGATTTATTGTATGTAGTCAGTTTTATGTACTCGATAGAGATTGTAAAAGATTCCTGTGGTGCTTGAACAGCGATGAGAAATTAGTTGTGCGTTATATAAAATTATCAGGATATATTATTTGTTTTTTTTTCCAGTGTGATGTTATAACTTATGATTTCAGGCTTATCTATGTGAAGTCTTTCTATTATTGAGCAATTAAATAATTAACTTTGCTAGTTTCACTAATATTTTTGGAAAAGCACGACCCGGGTTTCAAAACATATTTATAAGTTATTTCACCTGACGATGTAACTATGTAATGACACTCGGGTCGTGCCTTTTCAAAAATATTGTTGAAACTAGCAAAGTTTATTCCATCATTTGTCTTCAGTGTGCATGTGATTAGGGATCTACGTTTTGCTGACAATGGTGGTGTCACTTCCTGAATCATTGGCCTTCCCCCTCTCCGAGCTGGACTGGTGTTCAAGGAAGCGGGGCGTGGGAGTTAAGAGCTTTCCTGGGCTGATTGTGGGCGTACCGCTCCGTGTCCGGTCGGGCCACGTCCCCAGCTGAAAGGTGAAACGGGGGCCCGTGGGATGGTGTCATGGTGCGGTTGTCAGGGGCAACGAGGGGGTGACGCGCTGTGTGGTGGAGGGGCTCTAATGAGCTCGCCCAGGCTGTCACCGTGCTTAACATTTTTGGGAACACATTTGCGGAAAAAAATAACGAAGAGTTAAAACTAATAGCCTGAGGACCGACTGAAATTGAGTATCATGTTGATGCAGGCACAAATGGTGTTAAATGTTGGTTGTCTCAAGTTTAGGGAGGAAAAAATTTCCCTTTGTGCCCAATATGTCAAATAAAATATGTTTCCGAAAGGTGATGTAAAATTATGTTTTAATAGCTTTTGACGATGGGTAAACGGCATTTTAATTCGAAAGATAGTTTTAATGCAACTGAAATAAGTGTTATTAGTATGATAAAAAAGTAACATGTATATAAAATTAAAATGTAATATGCCCAAGTGAAATGATATTTAACTAGGTAAATCTTGCGTGAGATTTTGTGTGTGAATTAGGAGGTACAAAAATTCATTTTCCAATCTATGTTGTAAGTTTATCTATGCTTGCAAAAACGGTTGTAATCTTTAGATTTTAGTTTAATAATTTTTGGGACAGAAGTGACCTATTAGTTTTTTTAACGTGGAAATGAGGGCATATCACAGAATATACGAGGTGATGATGGTAAAGAGGTTTTTCCAATTACTCATCTTTCTTTTCAGTAGCAGTCAACCTCTTCCTTATTCCGCATTATGTTTTCAAGACCTTTGTAACTTTCCGAATGTTCACCATACTTTTCTCCTTTACCTCTTTCCTATTCCCTTCCTCCTCTGGTTCAGAGTATTAATGTGTAAGGCTGGTGAAACTATGAGCTATTTTGTAATCTCTTGATAATAGCCTTATTCCTTCGGAACCGGTAGAGGGTAATACAATTGTGTCCAAATACACGAAATTATCTATTTTCAAAGCAAAGTTTTCTCCGTTTTTGCCGTGCCAATTTTTTAACAGCTATCTTCTCTTTGTGCATTTACCTACATAGCAATAATTTACAATAAAACGTAATACAAAGATAAAGTGACCTTATTCTGATACTTTAGTATTCAAATTCCTTATATATTCACATGTGTACTCCCCAATGTGGTGCATCGCGCATCAGTTTGTCTTCGTAATTTTCGAGATCTTGAATAAACTTAAACATGGAGTGTACCTGTGTCACATGGAGTGATAGATACCTTTGAATTTTTAGTGAGCAGATGATGTAAACGTTGCATTTAGTTATCTCGATTACTTCCTTTTAATTTAGGGTGCCGAATTTCCCTAGCTGAACAGTGTAGTGATCTTCAGTAAGTGCAGTTATGTATTTAAGTCCTAATGACTGTAATGTCATTATATATTTCGAGAATGGTGGATGGTAAGCCATGCAATCACTTTTAACTGAATAGGAGACTGGAGAGAAGTTCATATGGATTGTATTTGATTATAGAGCAAAATATTTTGTGCTTAGCCTCGGATAACAATGTCGTTTTTGAAATAGCGTCGTGATTCAGCGAAGGGCTTGTATTCTCAGGCGTTTCTCATTTCTTTTGCGCAAATGCAAATTGGTCTTGTGAATCGTTCAAAGTCACACTTGTATTCAAGCGTTATTTTGATTAATTTTTTCTAACGGCTTATTCGCTATAATTAATCTTCACAACGGCACACCTAAAGCAATATTATCATGTGTAGAACACCGAAATGTGTCTTTGAGTAATGGAGCTATTCATCTAAATCTACAAACTACCTCGCAAGCCTTCTAAAAAGGTGTGTGACAGGGGGTGATAGGACACCGGCCAATTACATATAACTTTATTGAGCTGAGTGATTTGTTACTTTGTTGGCTTTTCTATGCAAATATATTTTATGTGGTGCAAGAAAGTGCCTAATGGATCGTGATTCCGACATCACTTTCGTAGTTCGTAAGTGATTCTCTCATCCCGTATTTATCTCATCCACGGAGGTGTATGTGCTTTATTTTAAGCCTGCCGCGTGAACGGCTTGGACAATCATATTAGTTGCGACGAGAAAAATATCCCCACAACCGGAAGTCGAGCCATATGCCATTGGCATTCCGAACCACTGCATATACCGCTACGCTGAACCTTGGTAACGTAGTGGTTTCGAAAAGCAAAGATCCATGGCTCGATTCCCGGTCCAGGGGAATATTTTCTCATGGCAATTTATGTGATTTTAACAGAGGTGTACTTTGGGGTTTGGGCCACATGACATATTTAATCCTTTGCATTATTCGCATTTTTCATTTGAACTGCTCCAAGCATCTAGCCTTCGGTTTCAAGTTTTTCATTCTTTCCTGTCAGTTTTTCCCTTATTGCTCCCTCTTCCGTTTCAGTTGACGAGTTTTTGGGTATATTTCATTTTAAGACGTATAGCCAAGCATTATCAATTATTATGCTCGTCTCCTTGGACCAACCGACCAGGATCGTATTAGAGTTTTATTTTTATTTGTTTGGGGCAAGAAAATTTTTGATTGGTTAACGGTATAATCTGAGGTTTCAGGCGAGATGGAGTGGAAACGTGACATAATGAAAAATGAAAAAGCAGGAGCAATTTCCACAATTTTAAATTTATTGGTACTACCGGTTTCGCTTTACAGCATAATCAGGTCCTGGCGCCTCAAAATAGCTTAGTAGGTACCTGATGATTCTGTAAAGCGAATACGGTAGTACCAATAAATTTAAAATTGTGGAAATTGCTCCTGCTTTTTCATTTTTCATTATGGTTAACGGTAATATTTTCTCATGAAACTTTATTATATACCATTGTATTTTCAAAAGAATTACCTAGCATAACATACCCAGGGTGCTGACAGAGTTTGAAGCTATCAAGTTAGTCTTACGATGGCCAACCTATTCACCAATCACGGAAGGTTGGCGTGATCCTCAGGGTATATTGGCACACTATTAGGACGGAGGAAAGGAATGAATAGGTCTCAAAGGGACGTTTTTCGTAATAATCAATTATTTTAGAAGCATTATCATCCTGCTGAAACAAAATCACTGGTTGTAATAATAGAAAACAGATGTTATGAAACAACAGAAGTCATGATGGTTAATTGATACGTCAAAATACGTCCTTAATTGGCCGTTTAATAATTATTTTAATCGTTGTAACATTACGGTACATTGTTAAGAAACTTATACAGGATCTCTTCTTATTAATCACGGTAGGAAAATATTCCGTTATCAACATTTAAAATCTGCCCTATCCTCTACACCTATTCTTTATGCTAGTAAGAAGTATTGACGGATTTAGAGTGGAAATTGATACAAGATAGGAGGTTAAGATGAGATAAATGCTTTTGTTTATTATTACTCTTCTGATTCACATTTTGACGTGTGAAGGAACGATAAAGTTTATATCCAACCTTGCCTCTACTTACCTTTTTGTTGTTTAACCCTCCGGGATTAAACTTGATGTTGTTTGTTTCTCTTTTCATATTAAAAATGAGATTGCTGTATTGTGTCAGATTTTTATGATTTCAGAATTAGTTCCACTTGCTTTCACGCGCAGCAATTGCCGGAAAACATACGTCTGTTGCCTTATTAAGAGGAGAAATTTTTACTTTTGTACGTATGATCCTAAATGCTCTTGACACTCCTCTGGCGCCTCAAAATAGCAAAGTAATATCTCATCTCTCCATTTTCATTCTAGGAACTTCATAGTATATTGCTCAACGAAACTTAAAGTATCACAAACGAGCCAAATGCATTTTATTCAGGAAATTCACCAGTTATGGCAGTATAATGTAGAATAACTTCACCTTAAAACACTTTTATGTTGCTTTCTGAGATATGCATGTTAATAAGTGAAGTGAAACGCTTTTATGCGGGCTAGTTTTTTGTCACCTCTTCGGAAATTTCAAAGCGGCAATTATAAGAGCCAGTTTTCCATTTATTCGCAACATCAGTATGATTAAGATATCTGATTTTCCCGATTTCTACAACTTTGGTGCGTGAAATAAATAATTGCATTGATTTAATGTCTGTTTTTCCCTGCGAACAACGGCAGTGAATGTTTATCCCAATTTGGATTCCCCTGGAAACCCTGAAAGCAATGGGCGAGTTGCAAATCAAAGCGTTGGAATGAGATATTGAGGATCTTACCCGGTGTCTTCACAGCCAATAATTGCCAAGCTTTATCGCATTTTTTGTGGGGTGCCAGGTATTATTTTTTAAAAATTGGAATAATACTGACCTTGACAAATATTTTTACACTCTATTGACATGCCGTCTTCATCACTCTATTCATAGTTGCACGTAGCAATTTAGAATCACAATGAGCTGAGTTGTATGAATAGGACGAAAGTGATATCATCCCTTTCACATATTTATATCCCACTTCCCCGCAAACAGCGCATAGCAGCCTTTACGACGGGAGTTCTAACATTAACAAAGCACGAACACGAAAATATATGCCCTAATAGTAGGTAGGGGTCACCTACCAAGGCGGATTTCGATCCCAAGGCCTTAGGATTGGCCCGCAAGGATTTTATCCTATCGCCACTGCTAACCTAGAGGTCGCGGGTTTGAATCCCGCCTGGGTGGATTGATCACCATCCAGGGCATGGATTTTTGTGATTGTTAATCAAGTTAATTGGAAGATAGGACAATGCTGTCCTAAATTCACTTGAAAAATAAAGACGAAAGAAAGGCCGGCTTAAACCCTGAGAATGATGGGTGAGTTGTATATTAAACCGTTCAAAAGAGATATGGTGGACCATACCCGATGTGAAACTGGGATATGCATATTAAAATGCGAAAACATAAATTGGGATTTTTTTGTTTTAACCTCTTAGACTCTGTTCGAAAATTCTATAGAGGAAAAAAAAAACAATTTCCTTGACCGGTATTCGAACTAGGATATCGATGGCTAAGTTCTAACAACACGTATCTCAAAAATAGCAAATTTTCAGGAGAGCAAAAAGAAAAAGATTTATATTTTAACTGTACATGATTTTGATTGAAATTGAAAACCAAAAATTCATAAAACTGAAAAAGAAAAATACATTTGCAAAAAAGTGTTGTTTTCTGCTTAATTTGTATTGTTTATCAACAGTATTAGCAGTATTAACTCACGCCTGCCAAATTTTTAGATACATGTTGTTAGAACTTAGCCATCGACATGCCGATTTCCGTTCAAGCGCTTTAGCCAGTGAAGCTAACGAGAAGTCTATCGAATTTGTGGAAATTTGTGGACTATACTGGACATGATGGGTTGGATTGCATTGCGGGTGACTCTGTGAAGTTTTCGCCACCAATATTACAAATGAGGAGCCTCAAGTCGGCCTTTAAATGTGTTGTCACCCACCACGCATTTAAATGGGTTTACAAAAGTCGCCACTCGCGTCGCTGACGGATAAAGTGATCCGAATTTCACGGGGAAATGGGGTATAAATTGAGGTTCCGACCGAAATTTACATTGATGATGATGTCATTCATCAAATTCACAAATCTTCAAAGTTATTTCTCTTATTTCCAAAGATCATACCGGAAAATATTGAAAAAAAGTGGATCGCATTGCACTCATCACCACGCCGCGGACATTATTGAAAACCGATTAAAATGCGACCGAAGTGGCGAAAGAAATCATCCTCATTGGGATGGAATAGGGTAGTTTCTCTCATCAAAGAAAACGAAATGCATTGATTGGGATTCGTTATCCACCATTAGTGTATTCATAATATGCAAATTATTTGGTTTTAGAAATCCCAGTTTAGACGAATGGCAACGGTCAATTTTAACCTCATTTGAAAAAGGCCAGATTGGCGCCCATGCGATTCCACTCCACATGACGTCACAGGGACCTAGTTTCTACACGAGAGGATAGGAGTTTTACATCGTCTGAGATTACCAATGCATGCATGAGGCACAGAGCTCAGGGAAACATGTCTTAATAATCACCTGTTAAAACTGGCTAAGGTCGGAAAGTTTCCCTCTTTTGATAAGGTATCAATAATCCTTATTTAAGCCAAGCGCTACCAGCTAGCATGGTACTCTGCTACCTGCTAGCAGCCTGCGTCATATCAGTGCTCATGCCTCGCCTCAAGGTCACCTCACAAGGTGACAGCGGGAACCAGAAATACGTCACACGGACTTTTCCCATCATTCCCACTTAGCCGTCGCGTTTTCGCGCGCTTGAAAATTTTCCCTTTTCGTTTAATCGCAAAAGATAGATATCGCCATTTAAAAATCTAAAAGCGTGAAATACGTACTCCAGGAGTAATAATCTTTCGATTTAGGCAATAAAAAAAAATAGGAAACCACCCTTTTGGGCCTCTTCCATGAAGTCCCCTTGGTTTTCACCGTAGCTAGTCCTTACTTAAACAGTTTGGCTTTGTTTGACTTCCCTAACGTTGATTGACCTTTTTGTGCTTTTTATTTGACACATTGTAAACCTTAAGGGTTGATGATACCCGTATATGTGTCTCGTTGGTGATGGCTCTGACAGCGGCGGTATCGTTAATTGTGTCGGAATATGTCGGAGAAAAGGGGGAGCAAACCGCTGTAATCAGCTCAGGGACGCAGGGTTCGAGGGGTCAGGCGGGATCGTTTGGAATTAAAATAGGGCAAAGACCCCTTAACGGTGTGAGATTAAGAGTTTTTGCCCTCGCGAATCCGTGTCCTTCCACGCCGTTACGTAAAATGGGCTAACAGCCCTCAGTAATTGGTTTTAAATCCACAGACTGGCGGCTGTTACCCTCTTCTTCCCCATGCTAATTTGACGAGAAAGACAGTATAATTTCCTTCACAGATGTCGCCTTACTTTAATTTATTTTATTCTAGACTGCTTTGTCTGGTAGAGATTTCGTTCAGGAGCTCTCCGCTTAGCATACAGATTTTCTGGTGAATGAACGTCTCTAATGAAACCACGGGATCCTGAGGTGAAACTAAAATAAATAGACTGTAGTACCAGATATTTTGTTTCTTCGTTGATTTTGTCAAAGTTCTGAATAGAAAAATGGTTTTCAGTGATTGAGATGACGTTTTTATGCATCATATATGGTGAATGTGGTAGCACTACCACTTAAAGATCTTGGCTATGCCTTTATTGAAACGTAATTCACTGCTAAATAGGAAGAGTTCTCGTGAGAGAATTGGTAAGTGTCCATATCTATCTGAATATGTGTCAATGAAAATAATTAATCCTGAATTTATACCAGTGCCATCACTTATAGCGTCTGAGTAGGCTTAATACTTTTTAATAGGCTTTCCGATAAAGTTTGAAGATAGCTAAACTGATTAGGGAAGGTAATACTAGCGGTTGGAAATTTATTTCTTGAACTATTCTCTAATCGTCTCATTTGTCGGCCTCGGTGACGGCGGGGGTAAGTGCTTGACTGCCATACCGAAGGTCGTAGGTTTGGGTCTCGTCTGGATAGGTTGCCTCTTCCAGGACATGGGTGTGTGTGATCGTCTGTTGTTGATTGTTTCAAATCCCGATGTAAGGGCACATTGTGCTGTTTTTGGGGGTAATTGATATCTATGTATATAAAAGAATGTCGAAAATCGTGGTAGTTAGAACACTTATAACTTGAGAATGGCTGCACCGATATTAATGATATTAGGTTCTTTAGATTCGTCTCAGCCCTGGATAACATATAGGACATTAAAAAAAGAATAATTTCACAAAAAATTCATCTCTTTCTTAGTGATATGTTTTTAGGAGTTAGTAACGCAACAAAAATTGATAATTCGGTCAAAACTACAAATTAAAGTATTTGTATTGTTTTTACCATTTTAATAACTGAACTTCGTGACAATATAATATTTTAATTACTAAAATATATTTAAAATATGGAATTTGTATTTAAAAAATTTAATTCGACCAAATTGTAAAAAAATTAGAAAATTCATTGAAAAAATCCACATGCACATGCCTTGGTCTACTTTTCCGGTGTAGTTTGAATAAAGAAAATATATTTTTAACTAACCATTGTTATGCTTATTTATGTTTTCTTAATTTTTCATTATTTCATTACCGTAACTTAATATTATTAAAATCAGTACAGTCCGCTCTTGAGTAATAAATGGTGTAACTAAACTGTTCAGTGATTAATAGGCGATACGAAGTTCGTCGGGTCAGCTAGTAAATAAATAAATGTGAAAAATTCTTAAGGCCAAATTTGATGATATACCTAGCCAATTTGTTATTAAAATCTCATTTAAAAAACAAAAAAGAGCTGATTAAGTATCGCAAAAATAATTTCTTTGTTAGATGTACAAAAATTGTTTCTTGGAGACTACAGCTTCAACATGTTTTGGAATTCATTATGGTTTTCTTATTTCTTTTATTTTTACCTTAATTCTGTTGAGCGTTCCCTAAAATAGAATTTCTAATGGGGAAAAAAACTGTTTTTAAATCTATCAATTGAGTTTGAAAGGTAGGAATATATGAAAGTTTAAGATAAACGAAGAAAATAATAAATGCACAATGGCATTATTATTTTTAAAAATTAATGTTTCACAGGGAATAAGACTGCGAGGAATTAATATTTACATATTAAATCAACAAGAATCCTCAATCACCGATAAATTGTAAAAACCTTTCTTGAGAAAAGTTATATGGAAGAAAAATTTTCTGCCGGCAAAGGAAGAAGTGAAAGGAGTCTACAGGTTGTACATTCATCTGCCATAATTTCTTTCTCCAAAAGTTGTTTTTGAGAAAATTTGGCGTTCCATGAGTCTAAAGGATGCCATGTATAGGGCTTATAAATCATCAGGCTGCTTAGAGTGTCGGAAGTTAGGGCCAGTTTTCTTTGGCATCGTTTTGTTCTTCAATTTCAGGGAAGTAATGAGGCTCACTGGTGCCTTGATTTCCACATTCATACTCCACTCTAGGGACTCGGAATCTAAAGCCTAAAGCTGGCAAGAGGTGTTCTATTCAGCACCAATTATTTGTATCCAAAGCTTAATTTTTTTTGTTCAGATTAAAAAAATGAATTAAAATTATTTGCTGTAAACCATCGCGTTTCCTCTTTTAGAATTTTATAAATTATACATGCTGTCGATGAGATAATTGTTGTCTGGTTCCATAATAGATTGGGTGTACTTCATTGCTTGCCATCTTCTTTCATGATAATATGT
Organism: Ischnura elegans; assembly: GCF_921293095.1. Taxonomy (NCBI): domain Eukaryota; kingdom Metazoa; phylum Arthropoda; class Insecta; order Odonata; family Coenagrionidae; genus Ischnura; species Ischnura elegans. The sequence continues at coordinate 83,369,154 of NC_060254.1, read as the reverse complement.
GCACCTGGGTCATATGAAGCTCAGTACACTCGTGCAGGACCTACTAAAGTTACCTTCTTTTACCCTCTGCAGTGTGGATTTCTTTTGGATAGCAATTACGTGAATTGATTTTTTTAAATTTTCATTCCGTTACTTTCATAATTTGTGGGGTAGTTTAATTTGCATGACGAAAGTAGTGACATTATTAGCTGAACACAATTTGTACACAGCCGCCTTAATTCCAACGATTATAATAAGGCTTTGAATTTTGTTAAATACCGAAATAAAAAATTCATACCCTCCGCATTATTAAATGTTTATATTCAATTGTCCCAAGAATGGTACCATAATGCGTTTTTTTGGGAAGAAATGCGGTTCGTTACATATTTTTAGATTCGAATAACAGATTCAGCAAACGGGAAAAAATTGCATCTTCATGTGAAGATCCAGTGATTTTTAAAGAGCATCAATTCAGGGGGAATATGCTATTATTATCTAAAAATATTTTCTCATATTATGAAAAGTGATTTATATATTTTGCTCATAGAATGTCTGACTTTTCTTCAATTTTAATTTTTCTTCAAAGATTTAGGGAGAGATAAGATAGAGAGTTTTTACATGTTAATTTAAAGAGATATTTAATGAAAAAATTTTAATTTTAACAGTTCCAGGAAATAAAAAGGTCCAAATGCTAACGGCCGAAGAGGCTCGAGAATATTTGAATTCATCATTCCCGTAAGATAATTATATTTTTCTTTTTAAAATTTGCGTATAAATTTTGAAAAAGCTGCCATTCGCAATTCTAAATAATGTTTGATATCTACTAGCCCGTGCCTTCGGAATGAATCTCGGAATACTCTCAGCTAAAATGCACGGAGACTAAGGATTTTTTTTAACGAGCTTTTAACATAATTTAATTTTTTATCTTATTTTTTTATGAAGCATAAAAACATGTATTTACAATTCTTGCTAATGTTTAGTGCATACAAGCCCGAACTTTCGGAGTGCATCTCTTCTGCGGATTTTTCGGTCTGGAAATTCCTCTCTCGATACATTAACCAAGAGGCAAGATCCGTAGCATAAAAACATCTCCGTCCCCGAGGTTTGTCGCCGTCTCGGACGGCTATAAGTCGCGAAAAAATAAACGCCGGGCAGTCTGGAGGAGATGGCTAGATTAGCAATTGTAATAGCTTCGCAAAGAATGGGAGCAATCAGGTCATAACCTATCACCAGCACTTTTCAATTTGTGCATGGAGTAAGCGATGAAGGAAATTAGAGAATGGAGAACCAAAGGAATGAAGATGAACGGAGGAAAAAATCAACTTGCTGCGATTCGCAGATGATATCGTTACCATAGGGGGAGGAAGGAGCAAAAACGATCTACAAACCTCACTGAACGTTATTCAAGAAGTGATTTTTAGGAATGCATAATGAAAATACATAAAAAGATTAAGATCTGATTGGCTGGAGAGAGAAAGAAGTTTGCCGTCCTCGGTGGCGCCTGGGTAAAGTCCTCGACTGCCAAACCGAAGGTCGCGGGTTCGAGTCCCACCTGGGTAAGTTACCCTTATGCAGGGCATGAGCGTGTGTGAATGTCCTTCATTGTTAATTGTTAAGTCACCATTGTAAAGACCGTAAATGTGCCGTCTATGTGCCGTCTATGGGCGATGGAAAAAAAAGTTTCCAATAAGCACTTCAAAGGAGAGGAATTGGAACAAATAAAATCATTCACCAATCTCAGATATACCGTTAACTTGCATGGAATGGGCATAGCAGTCAGAAAGCGTCGTGTTGTCCAAACTAAGAAAGAAATCATGGCCTCAAGGCCGCTACTTTGCTTCAAGAGCATTAAAATCGGGGCACAGAAACAGTATTAGAAACGTTTGCGTTTCGGCACTACGGATCACAGACTTGGACATTCGGAAAAGCAAACTAGAAAAGATCGTCCCTCGAGGCCTGATTACGGCAAGATCTGAAGTTTAATACTTGGGGTATGTAAAATGGAGGAGGAAGAGAGCTGAGCTATTTTTCACCATGAAGGGATGAGTATCAAATGGAAGTTTAGGGTGAGATACAAGGTGTTTTAAATATTGGGGTATGAGATTGTGCAGTATCATACTCCAGGGTAGGACACGGTGGATCGGTCATGTCATCAGACGTGAGAAATATATTGTAGGAAAACATTAAAGGATGAGTGACCAGATAAAGACCCAGAAATTAGCACTTGGGGTAGATAAAGAAGGGCAGAAGGAAGAAGATGATTAGGAAAATGATGACACTTGCTTGGGGAAGTGAGAAACGGAGAGCTTTAACTTACCAATCTTAGGAATTGTAGTACTTTGTATGTAGATCATCGGAGATTGTAGGAGTAAGGAGGGAAGAATAGTGATGCAATCGAAGGTGAAGGGCTGGCAATCATTTTATTGGTTGCTTTGAGTTATTTATATTCATTTATAATGTCGTATTTGGTGGTAAATATGATGTGCACAAATCACCTTATAGTGACATATTTTATTGACTCTTTCTATGTTTTCCTTTCTATGTTTGTGATTATATCGAATCTTTGAAATTTCGAATTTGTATGTAATGTTTGATCTAATCAGTCGCGATGCGTGTGTATAATTTCATGTCTCGGCCATTTCTCCAATTATCGCAATGGAAAAAGTTGACTTGTTAATGTTTTTGTTTTTAAAATATTGACTTCAATTTACTTATCAGCTAAACTAAGTAATGTTGAGCATGCAAGTCATATCTTAATACCACCTTAACTTAGGTACGCTTAATGAAATTAAGTAATTATTCCTGATGTGGGCAAAACTTTGATGCAGGCAATTTTTTAAATTTCTATATGATTTATGATTAATTATCTAATTCGTGATTGGTCAAAGTAATTTATCATATTTACGAAGAATCCATGAAACGTACATCACGAATTCAAAATGACAAAGCTCTCATGCTAAAATGGACGAGGAACCTGTGAACATGAAAACATGAATAGACGAAATGAGTCCCTTCATCTTCTGGAAAGTATAATGAGCAACCTATTGGAATTTCCACTAATTGGTGCTTGAAAGTTCTTTGGCTACGCTAATCAATTTCTGGGCACGGCAGCTACCAGTATCAAGCTGCACGTTAAAATTGTGCACCGCGGTACAAAACATTGATAGTGCCTCTTTTTATTAATGTACAGTGGTAGGATATTTTTGATATGATACTTTTCCAGTTATGCATGAGTGCACTGTCTAAATCTAAATTTGCTGTGACTCAGAAATTCCAAGTTAAATTTACATAATTCGCTGAATATTTTTGTACTTAGTTGCTTGGCTATATAATTTTTTCAGTATATTTAAGCACTGAAGAATTATTGGTCTCTATTTTAAGTAATTGCAAGTAATTAATGTAGGATATTCGGGTTATAATTCGACGGCGTTCCTTGACATAAAATTAAAATTTTCATCAAACTCTAAATATTAGCAACTCATCTCCGAATTGCTTATTATGTTTTTATCGTTCACGAAAATATAATCTAAAATATATTGAAAAAATTATATAGCCACTCAGAGCATAAGTTGACGCTGTGTTATCACTATCATTTTTGTATATCTTCGAGATCCTTCGGTTATCATTTTTCCCGTTGAACTACTTAGTTTGAGGTTGTCCTCTGTTAACTTGGCAAAGGACTCTTGGAATCCATTTAAGAATGGCGGTGCAAGTAATACCTAGCATCGCTAATCATAACCGGTCTCTCCAACTTATGGCTGTATATAAGACCGTTAACTGAACGCTTAGCATTGAATAATAGAAAAGTTATTATTCGCCACACCGTCATGATTTGGGTTAATGAATGCAAACACACATGAAAAAAATTGCGCCACGGAAAAAGAGTTCCTAAGATCAATACTAAACATGCAATGGTTGTATAGTAATATTAATAGTAAAATACTGTATAATAGAGTGAGAATTAAGCCCGTTGAGGAAACTTTTTAAGAACTGCCATCAAAATACTTGGAAAAGCTTGAAGGATGCGAAAACGAATCAATAAAAGGTCTAGAAACACGCAAAAGACATGCCTGGGATAAACATAAAAGGGCAGAACTGTCTCAATACTTAGACGCAAGTAGACTCTTAAATACGAGGAAAAAAGAAAAATGAATATTGAGAAAAGCCATGCCATCTACAATAACATTACCATAAAAAATGCTTTTAGTCATCAAAGAAAACCTTAACTTTAGCATCAATCAGCCTAGATGGCGATGGATAAGTATTTCAGTGAAACGTCGCGAAATGGGCTGAAATCGAAAAACCTGGCAAAAACCCTAAAGACAATTTGTTTGTGATAACAAAGTGATTATGTCCATACTGCATTTACGCGTTTACCGCGTCGCCGTAACCCACCGCCACGCCGCGGCGCGGCGACCAGAACCCGAGTCGACCTCACCCGGAGAAAAGGATTAAAATTCGGGGTCACCGGTATGAGATGGATTTTACTTTAGGTTCACAATGCAGAATATTCATAGAAAGCCGTGGTATAAGTTATTGGGTGGAACTCGAAAGTATATAATTTTCTCTGCGTTTGTTTAAAAAGGAATTGCCTTAAAACAGGCTTCGCCGAAAAAAGCTGGCTGGAAGGCAAGTATTTGGGAATTTTCAAAAAATAATGGAGGGTGCTTGTTTTTCGTTAAGTTTGTTCAGCTTTGATCTCATATACGTTGTAAACGTGAGGGCAGGGGAAATAATAAATTGGTTTAGTTGTGCACAATTTATTTGACTATATTTACGCGAAGTTTCAACTTCCTAGCTCAAAAAATCGTTTTTGAGGTTTTGGTCAGCTTTTTTTTAAAATTGTGCGTCGGCAGAAATGGTAAACTTAACCCGGACGGAAGCCCGAGAAAATTTCGTAGCAGAATTTTTGTTTTCCTATCGCCCAGCTTTATAGGGATCCTTGGTCAATCATTAGGGGGTTCTGAGTGAGGATGGACAGAGTTCTCAGCAGCAGCAGCTCGCCTTCAATAGGCTCGCACACTCATTTGCGCCCTCTCCTGCAAATCAAAGTCCCTCGCTCCACCATAATTCCGTTTTTATTTCCGCCTTCGGCAGCGAATTCGAAAAGCAAATTCAATCCCTTTGAATGCTTTGAAAATTTTGTTTCCAATTCTAAAGTATCCGCTTCAAAAAGAGAGAAGGTTGCATAAGATTCAGATACATCACGTCAATGTTCGCTCGATACAGTATGCCGGGGAAAACGGAATCGTGGGTCCAGCGTCTTTGCTGGCGTCCACGAAGATTTCCTCGTTTCTTTCCTTCATCATTATTTTCTCCTCTTTAACGTAAGTTCAAGCTTAAAATATCTACTGACTAGCGTAATACACCATAGTTGTACACAGTATTTTACTTTCCCGTTGAGCTTTCTTTACGTGAAATCTCTTGATATTTTCCACAATGTGGCAAATGTACATCTTTGTTCGACTCTCATGTGTGTTTTATTAAGATTTATTTAATAATTTTACGGAGTCTCATTGCGAAATAGAAATAAGTAAATACGCTTTGGAAATAGTTTGGGGTGAATTATTGAAAGAGGGATTCTTTTGGTTGGCTAACGAGCTAAAGTTCAAATTCTAGTGTATATTAACTTAATGTGAAGTATTTCATCTGGATTTCATATCGATAGTACATAGGGAGGGACGCAGTGAAAAAAAAACGAAAAATAGAGCACGAAAATAAATAATTAACGCAATGAAAGAATTACGCCGGAAACTGTATCTTTAATACGGAAATAAAGAGGCTGTGTAGAGATTTATAAATCGCTCGACATCAATCAATATTTAGCTAGAGTTGTGGTCATCCATGTTTGTGAACTTTTTACCTTATTCCGCTTCTAAGATTTTTGCTTAGTATAAATCAATAGGTTTTGGAATAATAATTGATAATGACGCGTATTATATTTATTTTAAAGAAATATGACCTATCCATCCTGTCATAGGCGTGGGGGGCGGGAATGAGGGGGAAAGATCCCGTACAAAGTCTTAGAGAATATCATAGTATACTAATGGTTTCCCTGTTGTGGTGGTTTCCCATGAAATTGCAAGTGAAACCCAAATTTTAAGTGCCAAAGTAATATAAAATGTATTTCCAGGCATGTCATTTTTTTAAAATTTCCGTTCCCCCGTTGCCAGGGGGAACCCAGACTCCCCCAGACCCTCCCATCCTCCACAAAGCATATTCCTAGTTACGCCACTGTTTCCTATCATATTAATGCTACGGAGTAAAGTAGTTCTGATTCTGAAATCATACCATCCATTTCTAGTCAAACGCTCTTATTTGGTTGACCTCTTTCAAAATCCCTACCATTCAGATTCAGAGGTCAAATATCCTCTTAACCTCTTTCTCTATCTTCAGTTTTAAATGTCAATATTTTTCGATGTTACCCTCAAATAGAGCTCGGCATAATGCTGATCCATGAGTATTTGAAGTATAAAATACAGCTTCAAATGGATTTGAAATGCAGAATACCTTTGACATGGTTATTTGAAAAGCGAGCGGTAAAATAGTAAAGAATAAAGAAATATTTATTGTTCTTGGACCTTTATGGTCCACTAAGAACATACAAGGGCTTACATTCATATTAGAGCTCAGTGCACAGAAGAATAAGATACATGCAAAAAAAATAGAAAATAAATAGTAACAGAATATAGTGGCATATTGGTACAATTACATTTTTTCTTGTAATAGCATTTTAGTGAACATTAGATTTTTAAAAGACATCAGTGATTTTGCGGTTTTGATTGGTTCAGGAATACCATTCCATAGCCTTGACCCAACAACTGAAAATGAATTATCAAATGCAGTGGTTCGATGTTGAGGAACAATTAAAAAATCAGCTGATAATCTAGTTACAACATTGCGATATTTCTCTTTACTCTGAAAAAATTGCATAATGTATTCTGGCTGTTTGCAATTAAAAAGTTTGTATAAAAAAGAGGCAAGCATGTATTGCCTCCTTGTTTTTGCTTTAAGCCATTCTAATTTAGAGAAATAAGGGGATATATGTTCATCTTTTTTAAGATCATAAATGAACCTAACACACATATTATAGTATTTAAATACGTTTTAAAATACACAATACATTTGTATGGAAACTAAAAGATCTTTGAATAACAAAACCTGCCTTAGTACTTAATGGATAGTTACAAACATGAAAAATACGATTCCAACGAAAAAGAAGTAATTTCTGAAGCATAATGTTCGAGAGGTGTTATCAGAGCTACTTCAAAAGCATTTTCCAAACGTATTTTTTATTTTAGAATGGGAAGATACCCAAAATATGTATTTGAAAAACAAAATACAAGATAAATTCAGCTCGTGTATTTGAAATACTAAATACAAATTACAAATGTACTTCAAATACCTTTTTAAAAGTACATCTGAAATTCTTCCCAGCCCTTCCCACAAGGTATCCATCTACCCCATTTCTAGAAAGAATTATTGTAACACATTACAAGAATAGAAAATCCCTTTGAGGAAACTTCTCAGTTGTAATTAAATGCCTCTGCTGGAAAGGACTCTCAAGTCAAGGGTTTCTTCAAAATGAACCAAAAATATTCCCCTCATTTTAAAAAATATTCGTGTTGGGTGATGATCTTAACACATTGAGAGACCCTTTAAGTTCTGTAGAGTGCTGAAAGAGATGTATTTCTCTTCTTTAAAATATTTGTACACAGAATTGATAGTTCCTCATGGAATAGTGCAAAATGTTTTATTTGTAAACCAAATTTGAGGATTGATGGGTGTAAGGTATATTTTATGACGCGGTATGGAGAACAAAAATAAAATTCGAGGCTCTGTTTTGATGCGGATGACTGCTTTGCCTGCAGTTGTTCTAGGAGATCGATGGATAAGCTTATATCGAGTGCAAGGCTTACCTCATGATTTATGCAAAGGATTCTGGTCAAGCATCGTATTTTTTCGTGAGATAGTGGAAGTATTGACGTATTTTCATCTTATCGAGCTGTTTTTTCTTCTTTCGATAGAACTATGTGGTGTAATGATCCAATAACAGGACCGTGGGTCCTATTTGCTTCTTTTGCTAGTCTTCCGTTTTGCTACAACTTGAGAGCACTTCAATTTTAATTGATGTGATGTTTGTCTTGTTGTTGAAAAAATAGTTGTACCATAGTAAATCTATGTTTCCGTGGTTATTGATATGTGTAATATTACGCTCATGTATACGCTCAGTATATCATCAAGAATTTTAACTAGCTTATTGGCATGATATCTCTTTAACAGGTATGAAATTATATTTTTGCGCTATCTGTGTCTTTTTTCTTCATTAGTTTTTAAGGTGTTGACCTGACCGACGAAAACATTGAAAAGTGTAGTTATTAAAAAAATAATTGATAACTGAGCACTTGTTTGGCTTAATGTACGTACAACTTTTTTCTTTAGTTGATGCCCATTTTTTGATGAACATAAATATTTGTATTACTTTGCTCTGATTTGCCTTAATTTACTTGTATTTTCTTTGGTTGATGCATATACCTATGAGTGAATTTAAATGATTTTTACACTTTGCGTGCTATGAGCGTAAAGGTGCGTTTACATCGCGTAACATGTTACATAAACAAGTTACATATAACATGTTTTACGAAAAATTTACAAATCCGCGTAACAAGTCTCATGTACCATTGTGTTACAAACAGTGCTGCAGTTGGGCCGGTACGAGCCGGTACGGCGTACCCGCTGAAATCCAAACTCGTTACAAGCGTACCGGTTAAACTACCTTTTAAAATCTGTAAAAAAATAGACCTACTTTAAATGGTACAATGGATTCAGAAAGAAAAATCGGGAAATGATTAATTACTTGTTCAGAGTCGTCTCGTGGCAGAAATTGGAACTAATATAAGAGTTGGAGTTTGACATTTCGATCGCGGCCGGATGTATAATACATGTTCAGCTAATGACAAATTTTGGGGAGTACCGCTTCAATTTTATTCCCAACTACAGCACTGGCTACAGAATCAAAATTCGTGGTACATAACAAGTTTTTGGTTTCCCGCACGAAGTGGGAAAATGTGTAACATGTTACAGAAAAGAGGTGAGGCACACGGTGGGGATAGCCAGTTGACGGCTGGGCTGCGACTGAATCTGTAACATGTTAATTGCGCATATTTGGCTCCCCTGGACTCTTGTTATAAAAAATGTTATATAAAACAAATTTTACAAGTAACTTGTTACATGTAACATGTTTATATAACATGCTACATATTGTAAACGCACTATATTACGTCACGCAAAATCTTTCGATTTTTGCTGCGAACGTGATATAACGTCATCTTTCTTTTGTTAAATCGTAGTTTGCCATTTTTTTTAAACAAAGTGGTACTAACCTCTAAGTAAAAAAAATAAAATCAAAATTCATTCTTTATGAAACTAAATGATAAAGGATGCTAAACAAATTCCTCGCATCAAAGGGCAATTGTTAAGTAATAACATAAAAGTATGGAAAATGTTCAGCACTAGGGTACAGATGTAAAATACTATGGTCAGCTCGGTAAGTGTTAAAAATGTAAATTAATGGCGTTGTTTACGAGAAACATGATCCAAAGTGAATGAAAAAAATATTTTCCTATTTCTTGTCAACGGAAGACATTATTTCTGGATTACGTAGTCATTGCATCTTTACCCGATGTTCTAAGTGGTTAACAGCACGTGCGTGAAGGGCGAGTTGGAATGAATATCTTGTTTTTTTTTGGTACTCTTGAGAGCTGTATCATCCGCAATTTATTCTGTTTGCCTCTAGCGTACCCGCTTAAACGAAACAGGAAAAGTGTCTCGTACCCGGGCGAGCATGGAGAGAAATGAACTCCCTGAGATTTCGCTATTCAAGTGTTTTTTTCCAGCAGGACCATCACCATGGCAACATGACTCGGGGAAAATTAAAAACCCCGCGTTTAATGGAGCGATCACTTGAAGAGTCCATTGCTATAACGCGAAGCAATGTTGTTTCCGTGGAAGGAGAAACAAACGAGAAAAGAACATTTAGCTTTGCTCAAGAGGACAAAACAAGCAGGGAACTGGGAGTTAAAAAAAATTAAGGACGAAAGGTCAGCCATAAGTGAGTTCCCTTGGGAAGGCGAAAATATACCTGTATTTAGAAGTAGCGTTAATTATTTTTTTTCTTCAAACGCTCGTACTGACCAATATTTTTAGTCATTACTAACGAAACATAGGTACTACTTGAATATAAATGCTTAGAACCACCTCTATTGTTTATTACATGTCACATTATGATAAAAAACTTTTATGTTGATCCTCTTTTCATCTGAATGCATCGGAGATTTCCTTTTGATGATTTGCAAAATATCAAAGAATTAATTATTACCCATTATTTATGAGCTTATTCTTCCATACAACGTAAAAAAGCTGTACGATAAGTAACTACGTTAAGAGTCATTAGAGGATATGATGCGGAAACTTTGTAAATATTAAAACTGAAGTTCAAGTCTTATAATAATGTTTAGCGAAATAATGAAGGGAATTTATACTATTTTAAAGGTACGATTTGATGTGCTCTTTCAAGAATGATTTTTTAATGTAATTGAGAACTATTTAATCTTGAAATTTACAAACGGTAAACTGCCGGTACTTACTGGGGTAGAGTCAACTTCAAGGTGTGATCAAAAAAGGCCGGACTGATTTTATAACTTGTTTATTTAGAATGATACAGATTAATCGAACATGTCATCCTCAAAGTACATCCCTTGACTCACGATACATCTTTGTCAACGTTTCTCCCAGCTCACGAATCCTGCCTGGTAAGCAGCTTTAGGGATCCTCTACAGGTCCGCCGTACACTTAGTTTTAAAGTCCGCAATAAAGTTGAATCGGTGCCCTTTCAAGGTTGATTTTAACTATGGAAACAAAAAGAAGTCTAACGGAGCCGCGCTTGAAGATCAGGGTGGCTTCGAGATCACTGAAGTTCTGGTTTTGGCGAAAAACTCTGTCATGATCAGCGTGTGAGTCGGCGCGTTATCTACATCTACATTATACCCCGCGAGCCGCCTAAAAGACGCGTGGCAGGGGGTGTTAGGACACCAGCCGTTTACAACTAAAAAAAATGAAGCGCTCTAACGAGGTTGGGACTAGCGTTTATTAAAGTCCTTTATGGTTCGGGGAAAAAACGAATTCCCATATCTATCCGTTCGGCAAAACATCTCTCTTAATTTATCGCTTCTATCGGACCTGGAAATATAGTGTGGCTCTAATATTATGTTCACTGTGTCGCTCTTAAAGATATCCATTCTCAATTGTTCAAGCAATCTAAGCCTAGCGCGCAGCCTCCGAGTCTCCAAACACCATCATGAGGGACGAATTTTGATGCGATGCGCGTCATGCCCAAAATGTATATTAAAATTGTTTAACAGTATCCAAAACTAATGTTCACTTCGTCGGCCACCTCCCTAACATTTGAACAGAGATTTATCAGCGCCAAATCGCTCAACAATTTCACATGGTTGGGATCTGTCGATGCGGAAGTCCGCCCCGCTCGCGACTCCTCATCTGTCGAGGTTCTGTCCGATTTAGGCCCAGCGCACACGGTGTGACTGTTTTACAACTACCGTTGCAAACCAGTTGCGCGCGCAACTGTTTTGTGACCTCGACAATGTATTTGAGTGGGGAGGCGCACACGACGCGACTGGTTTTTGACTATCTCAAAACAGTCCGAAACCAGTCACATGCAACCGTGGGCCCGCGGTTGCAGTTGCGTTGCAGACTTCAGTTGCACGAGACCACGTGGTGTTTTGGTGGTATTTTGACGGCCGTATAGTTCCGATCTCAAAATGAATGATCAAGAACTCAACATGAAGCTCGTTGGAGCAGTAGAGAAGCATGAAGTCCTGAACAAGTACAAACTGTTTAACGTCTTTGGTATTGATAATAGTTCATAGCGTCTTCTTCGCCTGACTCAGTGATAGTAAGCGCTGACGGCCAAGGCAAGGGCTAAAAAACAACAAGAACCGCACTAAATAAACACTCCTTTGATTGCACAATGGACGAAACTGATTTACAAACAGCCCTTTGTCATTACACCCGTGTGCGGACAGAAGTTTTGTTTCAGTTGCAAAGTGGTTGCAGAAGCAACTGATTCCCAACTGTGGTCTCAAAATAGTCGCTCCGTGTGTGCTGGGTCTTAGCCCTTTCTAACCCAGAGCTGTATCTGGGAGAAATCAAGTTTCAACATTTTTCATTTTGAAAACTTGAAAATTTTACTCTCAATGATAATTATCCTGGCAGCTAAACATTTCGCCATTAAAATTTACACTACAAAATAATATTTAGTTCAGATATCTCCTACATAGAGCTGAGAGTTTAAACATTTTTAATGTTGCTTAGAAGCAACATTGGGTGATAAAGGGTTAAAAGGACTGTGCCTCTCACAACACTGGCTTTGACTAATAGCTTCATTAACAAAGGCTTACTGAATCATTCCAAACGTCTCCGTAGCACTTTTTCCAAGTGTTTTTAATAGTATTTTAACGTATTTTAAGTAGTTTTTATAAAGAAGTAAGCATAAACAAGGGGCAGAGCGGAGGGTTTTCCGTTTCAATCCCATGATCCTTCACTTCGAACGAAGAGGACGATGGTTGAATGCCGACGAACTGTGGGAATTCACCAAAAGGAGGACGAGAGGAAAAAGGCTTTGAATACCAAACCCATTCCGCGATACTATCCCTCTTGCCTTAAAACCCCCCTAACCCGCCCTTCCCCCTTATTTAGCTTACACCAGGTATATATAAACTCCCACAATCCAGATCCATTAAGAGTACCCGAATACGACGGAAGTATGCGTCGAAACTACTTGTACGAGTCAGTATTAAAGTTGACTTACATTATATACTTTGCATATGTCATTTTTCATCATTATGTCCCACCAAATCACGCCTCACCGTTGATTTTGTGATATTGAAAGCACAAAACTAGTAACCTATTCTTCTTAGTAATTTTGGAGTGGTAGACCACGAATATGGTTGTCGTGTATATTAAAGACGCTAGTCCAATGAATATTAGGATAATCTCTTTTGAGGGAATGACTCAGTACCCCAAAGCAAAGGGTTTAATAGAAAAATAAATTCACGCGTTTCAAGAAGTGAAGAAATACCAAAAATTTTACGATCGAAAAACTGCTATTAATACTCGGCGGTAAATATATATCTTTGAATTCCTTCGCTCAAAAGAAGAGTCCCTTTATATTTGTGGCAATCAAGGTGAATGTACGGATTTATGGCATTTACCAGCGATATTCCGCAGCAAAAATCCAACGAACCCGATTAAGGAATACCCGAAAATGACGCATGCCTGTGGATTATTTCGAAATGAGCTCTAGCCTCACCTATCTAAACGAAATTTCGGGTTTCATCACTGCGTTAGCGTGCCTGATATGGCTAGTACTCGTAAAGGAAAGGCCGGTCCCATTATATCTCGGTGTCCTTCGCCCTCCACCTCGGCTACTTCTTAATACAAGTATATTTCACTCAATGACAACACCTGAAGGTTGGCTTGGAAAGGTGAGGGTAGATCTTCCCTAAAAATGACGCATAGTGTAGTGCGTTGAAACGTGTTAGGCTGATCGGACCCTGCCGCGTACAAATCCCTGCAGATGCGTTCATAGAACCCTAAAAACTTATCCTCCAAGTGCTAGGTGGCCCAGAAAGAGGAACTATGGGAATATGATGTCACACGCATGCCGTTTAAGTGTGTGACTCTACCCCTAGGTTTTGATGTCCCTTTTTTGTTTCCATTTATGTCCATGTTTTAATTGCCATTTCAAGTGGCGTTGTACTATGGCCTATTTCGAGGTGAGCTTTACCCTAACCATCCAAACTAACCTTCCGGCTCAATCACTGAGTTAGTAAGTGAGTATGTATGATATGGCCAATTTTCACAAAGGAGCGGTGTATCTTGGTGTCCTTCGCCCTCCGCCTTCTCTACCTCTGAATACAAGTATTTTTCACTCGATGATTATAACCGAAGGTTGGTTCGGAAAGGTAAGGGTATATTCTCCGCGAAGATGACGAATGCCAGTGACTTAGTTCAAGGTGAGCTCTACCCTCAACGATTCACACCAACCTTCGGGTTAAATCACTGCGTGAGCGTGCCTGATATGGCAAGTGCTCGCATGGAAGCGGACGGTCTCTCGATGTCCTCAACGTTAGTAAGGGCTTTACCCCCGCCGCTCTTCAACAACCCTGACCCTCTTCCACCCCTACCTCCACCCTGCTCCTATGGAAACTCCCCCTCCTCACCCAGAGCATCCCCTTGGCTCACCCAACGCGAGACCCTCAAGATCCTCTTCTCAGCCCCTTAAGAAATCCCTTTTATAAGCCCCTTCTCTCCGATCCCATCCCACCCTTGCCTTTCCGAATAATCCAGAGTTCGTGGAGGCACATGCTTCAATATATCCCCCCCTCCCATCCTCCTCCTTCTTATTCCCCCTTCACGCATCCCTTGCCATCCACTTTAGCGCCTCATCCCATAAAGAAAGAGAGGACCACCCCCTCGCGAGATCTCTCCAACTCCCACGCCCCATATCCAGCTCTGTTCAAGGGCTGACCCTTGGCTCAAGTGCTGACCCGGTGGTGTCCGTGTCGACCGGGTACCCACCAAGTCATCCGTCCTGGACGGTTGACGGCAAATCTCATGCTGAAGCCAGATGCCAAAAAGGAGTTTTCGATTCGATGTTCTGAACAAATGACGGGTAGATAATTTGCGGTGATGATTCAATATTGATGCTTTTTGTATTTCAAGGTAAGGGAATTATAAAACTACTTGCTGTTAAACATATCACGCAAAAATATTTATCGAACGTCACTAGTATTACGTGAAAACTTGACATTGTATTGTCTCCTTACTCCAGAACTGCCTCGGCTGAAGCAAAGTTATTGGGAAGTGTTTTAGATTTGAGATCAGGAAGTCACAATTTAAACACAAATTTTAAAAATGGTTTAAAAGTTGATTCACTCGTGATTAAAGATTGTCGGCCGTGGTTTTCTTGATTCGATATTGATGGTTTTTGTATTTCAAGGTAAGGGAATTATAAAACTACTTGCTATTTAACATATCACGCAAAAATATTTATCGAACGTCAATAGTAATACGTGAACACTTGACATTGTATTGTCTCCTTACTCCAGAACTGCCTCGGCTGAAGCATAGTTATTGGGAAGTGTTTTAGATCTGAGATCAGGAAGTCACAATTTAAAAATAAATTTTAACAATAGTTTACAAGTTGATTCACTCGTGATTAAAGATTGTCGGCCGTGGTTTTCGTGATTCAATATTGATGCTTTTTGTATTTCAAGGTAAGGGGATTAGAAAATCTTTTGTTTAAAATGTCACTTAAAATATTCATCGAACGTCACTATTATAACGTGAAAACCTGACACTATATTTACTCCTGATGTTCTGAACAAATAACGGGCAGATAATTTGCGGTGATGATTCAATATTGATGCTTTTTGTATTTCAAGGTAAGGGAATAATAAAACTACTTGCTGTTTAACGTATCACGCAAAAATATTTATCGAACGTCACCAGTATTACGTGAAAACTTGACATTGTATTGTCTCCTTACTCCAGAACTGCCTCGGCCGAAGAAAAGTTATCGGGAAGTGTTTTAGATCTGAGGTCACGAAGTAACCACTAAATAACAAATTTTATCGATGGTTTAAGAATTGATTAGCTCGCAATGAAAGATTGTCGGCCGTGGTTTTCGATTTCATTTCCTAGGTTACTTATTTAGTGCCCTATTGTTATTCGCGTAACAAAACCGAGAATGTGCGTATTAGTTAAGTATGAAAATGAAATATTTTCAGTGACTTATATGGGATGATGGGCTTCGCTTTAAAGACATTCTAAAGTGCAGGTGTTGTAACAAGAGAGATAAATCGGTGGAAATATTGCAAGGTCTAATTTAACTAAAAAATTAGCATAAGGAGAATAACGTCTACTCTACTACTAAGTTATCCGTGCCCAAATGATTGTCCAATGTTGTGTGGAAAGGAAGAGGTTATCAGCATCACTTGTATTTCACGGAATCTTCATACGAATAGCTTGCTAAGGTTGATAGGGAGATATAATTTTGGATGATTGCAGACGTTTTGGAGCAAGAATCAACGTTACAGGCCTGAGATCAAGAACGAAATATAATCAACGATTAGAATACAATACTGGATGACTATTAACTTCCTCTTCGGCGTAGCAAAGTAGAAATGAGATAGTATCACTGAAATATCTCTTCGGTCTCCGCTTTTTACACGAACGAAAGTGTGTTGTGTCTATGCTACAACTACAGAACAAAATTTGAAACGATTGTATCCAAGGTAATGATATCGATAAGTGCCTAGGGCGGAGCTAGAGTGACCCACAGACAAAGGTCTTTGGGGGACGAAGGGGAAACTGGCTTGGGATGAGGAGGAATCGTGAGCTCCTGCTTTATTAAACCTAGACTTTCATAAATACGATGATATTAATTCCGAATAAATTCATCCGATTCAGGCGAGATGCTGTGAAAGTTCGGCATATTAAAATAAAATGTAATTGCAATTTTCCACTGTTATTTTCACCCGTACGACGCTAATAAAATGCTTTCCTTTATTTCACGCTGCCCATTCTATTCTTCTTCATCCTTTGGCCTTTCCGTTTCCCTCGTTTTTGTTTTCGGTGTCGTTCTCCTACGGCCAGTACTAGAGTCGCCTCCTACTCCCGGTTTTTCTATATCTCCTTGGTCGTCCGTTTTCTCGATGTCTCCCCACTATACTGTATACATGTCTTGTGCCAGATGATAGCTTGTCACAGTAAAGTGGCTTTGAGCCCAAACGCGTCGTATGCATTAAGATAATTGTGAAAAAGTGCAATCACAAATTTTTAATTAGACTAATTCCTTCGATAGAAATAATTTGGCGTCCAAAATTATTTTTATTTATTAATACTTTTTTAAGCGTTTACAGTCTTCTCAGCTGAGATACTAGTGCTTCTTCGATGAATGCCCTTAGCAATGCTTCTCAAAGTTCCTTCAAAGGGAAGCTTGACTTCTGGAAACGTTTCAAATTTCATATTTTTTGTTGTTGCGCCGTGGGTAAACTGAAAACCTATGGCCTTTTTGATAACGACAGATTGCATAAAAATTTGAATGTTGTTCTTAATTTACAGTTATTCCAGACTTAAGAGGACTGAAGAATATATGATTAACAGAGGACCGATTGAATCCTCAATTTCTCTCGATATACTTCGTTGCACGCTGCCTGAAGTGCAAGATTTCGTGAAATTTGAGAGTTGCCTGTCTGTTTCTGTAAATGTGCTAATATAATTTAAGTTCTTCGGCCAAAAATCTTGTGAGTTCAGATGGCTGAACACGCAGGTTAATCCCGGGTAAATTAATAAGTTTTGATCTCTTATGTCTTAGCTGCATGTCACTGTGATAAGCCTTTCGCTTAATTTTACATGGTTACCACTGCAACTTCCACCCAGTATTTGTTCCTGCTCTGGTGGTTCCTTTCTTTCTCTGTGACTGTATCAGAACTCTACTCAAGGAGAAGCCGAGAAGTCTTCACCAATCTTTCATCTACCCATTTCCATACAACACTCACAAAGTAATGGATTTATGGGAAAATCAAGAAACTTTACTCCGATGCATTTATTATAGGCTTTTAGAATACGCCACCAGAAGAAAAATTGGATTTCTACAAATATTTCTGGGACAAAATTGTTGTCTCTTATTCAAACCCAAGTGATGGATGGTGATTCCATCTGTGAATATTCCACCTCAAGGCATTTATTACCCAAATGACTTGAACAGCCTTAATCATTTTTCGAAGGAATGTATAATAAAAAATTTAAGGTACTTACATGACTAGCGGAATGAGGCTTGCATGAAGGTATATTAAGAATTTGAGCTCAACTTTAAAGAAACCTTAGCAGAATAAATATACAACCTTAACTTACTTTGCTGACATAGTCTGTTCCGTTGACTGTTCCTAGATCTTATTCAGTTCTCTCCTTCAGAAATTCATATAAAATCTCCTAGGCATGTATGTTGAGGTAGTCAAAGAAACAGGAATCGCGGAATTCGAACGAGAATTTTTTCACGTTTCATCGGCGTGGTTTCTTTATTGATTTATTTACGGCTCGATTTCAGCTGGCTATTAAAGAGTTACTGTCGGTGCCAAGATGTTTGTATTGTGTTACTTTGCTTGCCAATGGATGGAGCGAACTTTTGGTTTGTTCTATACTTTGTGTGTCTATTATTGGTGAATACAGATTGTGTGTGAGTGCAGACTGTCGCAGTCACACATGTTTCTTTGCCGAGTCATTCATTTAATTTTCATTTACAATGCGCTCGCGGTCCAGCTCAATCACCAGCTCCTGGTGACTATTTATACCACCTTCGGCGGATTTGATTGGGCGTTTAATGCGTACTGAGGGGACAGATGAGACAACAAGTTTAAGTGACCAGTATTAACTTTCCAGTGTAAGTGAAGGATTTGCATTCACATTACAGTCCTCTAATATTTTCTCAACCTACTGCTTTAGCGCTGAAACAGTTTCCTGTGTGTAATAAAATTTAGAAAAAGGCAAAAAAGGGTTGATAAGCAATGCAATGCTAACTTCGCGGAGGATGGTTCTAAGCACTATGTGAGCCGGATATTGCTGCAACCGTCAGATACTGTCCGTCCCCTCTACAGCGCCCTCCCACGCCCTTCCGACAACTTACCCTTCAACTGAGCCCTCACCGAGTTCTTCCTTTCCAACTTTTTTTCTCTCTCTTTCCCTTTTCAGACGCCCTTCTTGCAGCGTTGCGAACGTCTGTCGACGTCAGCCGGAGGTTTCCTCGAGAAAAAGGGCGGGCGCAAATAGCGCCATTGTCTCACGTAGCTTTTTTTTATTCCTTGCTTGCTGAGTCTCTCTCACTCTTGTCTTTATTTTTCCCGTATCCTTTCTTTGATGGCAGTGCTGCGCTGAGCGCGTTTTGCTCGCTAGACTCGAGTGGTAATTGGCGTCCTGCGAGCCCCTAACGGTTGAGGTTGCTACGGACGATAAATCTCATTTTTTGAACGGGTTACCTTGGCTTTGCCTCTCGTGGTTTTCCCATCACATCGCTGCTGCAAGGTTTTTTCCGCCTAGGATGCTGGTGAAGGGGATGAACATGTATGCAGGTCGTAGTGATTGAAGTAGTATTGTTAGCGTATACCTTTAGAAACAACTCTCATGTTGTTAAGAAGAACAGTAAAAATCTGAAGGGGAGGAACATATACAGGGTGTAGTGGTTGAAGTAAAATCATAGGGTATGCATTCGGAAAGAACTTATTCGTTGCAAAGGAGAAAGTGAAAAACCAGAAGGGGGGGAATATATGGAGCCGTTGTGATTGAACTAGTATCATTAGGTATATCTTTGAAAAGAACCAATATGTTACAAAGGAGAACAGTAAAAATGTAGTGTATCTTAAGATTTTCATTTATATTTCTTAGGAGTGGTATCAATAGCTTGCACCATGGGGAATAAGTATTTTAATGCACTTTTCAGCTAAAAGAGAGCGTCAGTAAGAACAATGCTGCGTTACTTCTCTCAATTTCGACTTCAATTATCCAGTTTTTCAACCTCATTGTCTTAAATTATTTTTATTTTTTTCATGCTATGGATTCCATCAATATAGCTATCCTGTTCAGTACCATTCACAGGGGGAAATTATGCAGCTCAAAACGTATACATATAGCCCATTTGTTGCCGAACAGAATAGGTATGGAAGTAAATTAACCATCACCTGACTAGCTGCCTGAAAGCTAAAGCCACTTTTATATTACCGAAACTGTATAAACATTCAATGAAGATCGTTTGCTTCTCAATTTCTGCCAAAATTGATTCCGAATATATTACCTTCTTTGATTTCTGTGATAGTAAGTTTAATTAATTTCTACGGCATTATTGTTTCAGCGATGCCTTGTAGTTGGAAAATATGTCATATCTTTTTCGCAATAACTACAGCTTTCTAGATGTTTTTGAAATGATTTAAAATTTGACGCAGTTAATAGAAATTTAAAGTGAATATACGGCAGCTGCAAGGATTTGTGCAACAAATTCAGACTCAACGTTACTCAATATAGCTCCTTGAAAGTATCTTTGAGTTTCTTTTATCTAAGACAACATAACTGCGAATTTGCCTCCAAAAGAGAATTGAAAGTATCTGGTTTTTCAAATATTGTGAATAAATTTAGGTGGAATGATACCTTCATTCATTTTAAGGAAGAACCACGGCTTTAGAAAGTCCAAATAATTTTTATATTTTCCCTCAGTGATTTTTTGCACGCTGAATAATAGGACGAGCAAATGGTGTCTAAATGTGTTGTGCACCATCTTCTCTGAGCGTCCTTTTATGAGCATGTAATTTGATAATTTTGGTTATCTTGCAGAGCGCGTGTAAACGCTATGTTTAATATTTACGTGTGTAAGACCATCACTTACTGAGCAATGCCGATAATTTCGATGGTCATGTTTAGGATTTGGTTCACTACGTTTAATTAACACTCTTAATAATGTCTGATTTATACATTTGTGTATTAATTTGTTTAAGGCGGAAATAATATATTGATAGCTTTGGGTTTGCCTCAAAATGTAAGTCTGTATCTATTATTCTATTTTTGTGAATATAAAAATCCCCGTCCATTAATTAACTCGTTATATGCGCTATGTTTCCCTCATCGAGTTGCATCTACTCTGAGGAGTGTTACCAACATGTAATGCCTCTTGAAAACATTAATAGGGTACTTTCCTTCATCAAAGAAAACGAAAGGCATTGATTGCGATTCCTTACCCACAACTAGTGTATTCAGAATATAAAAATTATTTTGTTTTAGAAATCCCAGTTTAGACGAATGTTAATGTTCAATTTTAACGTCATTTGAAAAAGGTCAGATTGGCGCCCATGCGATTCCACTCCACGTGACGTCACAGGGACAGGGAAAGTTTCAATACGAGTAGATAGGAGTTTTACATTGTCTGAGATTACCAATGCATGCATGAGGCACAGAGTTCAGGGAAACATCTCTTAATTATTAAAATTGCCTACGGTCGGAGAGTTTCCTTCGTTTGATAGGTTAATAATAATCCTTATTTAAGCCAAGCCTTTCCTGCTACCTGGGTAATCAGCTACCTGCTAGCAGGCTGCGTAGTATCAGCGCTCAAAGCCCCGCCCGAAGGTCACCTCATACGGCGATAGCTGGAACCAGAAATACGTCACACGGACTTTTCCCATAATTCCTACTTAGCCGTCGCGTTTTCGCGTGCTTGAAACTTTTCACTTTTCGTTTAAAGGCGAAAATTAGATATTGTCATTTAACAATCAAAGAGCGTGAAATGTGTACTGCAGGAGTACACATTTCACCATCTTTCGATTTAGGCAATGAAAAAATAAAGGAAACGACCCTATTAGGGGAATTATAACTTAACCTGCACTCAGAGATTCACGCTGCAAAAGGAAACTGCTCAAAGATTACAATATTAACCATTACCATTGGGAGTGACGCAGTTAGCAACACTATGTAAGGATTGGTTTCCGTGTCGACTCACTTTTGGTGGACACCTAAAATGAGTCGACGCGGCTGTAACCCGGAAACCGATCATCAATTTAATCACCACGGAAGCCTCCATAATAATACTATGTAAGGATAATTAAAATGGAACCAAACAGGAATTAATTGAGACAAAGTTCTTTCCGGAGTTTGTAGGATGCCATTGACCGACTCTTACCAACCAATCCAACTTTTATTTATTTCGAAAGTATATCAACAAATTTTCATCCTATCATGTCAAAGTTTCAAGAAGATAAAGATTTTATATTATCCTTCATCCTGAGAAGTAAACCAATTGTGTGATCCTCGGAGGAAGCAATTTAATATCAGTTGCATAAATATAAATAAAAATATCTTCATGGTTCATTCAAAGAACAAAAAATAATTTACTCATTTTTTAATGATGCATACGACGCGGATTGAAATATGAAGGTGAGACTTTGACTTAACATAACAATATTCATCCATTAATTGTTATCTCTATTATAGTAGGTCTCATTTAATATTCGTTTCTTGAAAGTTCAGTGAAGCATGTCAAGGTCGCTTTTTCGATTCGACTTCCTGCGAGTCTATGCATTCCAAGCGTTGTTATTTTAAAGTTGACGTGATAATATTTGTATGTTTTTGCAGTAATTTTAACTTTTTGCGATATTTCTCGGAATGCTGTTTTTTTATGGAAGAGGTGAACAATAAATCCGTTCAACCACAGGTAGTGGTACTACCTGGTCTTACTGCTGATTTAAATTAATAGACTTGGTTATACATGGTAAACACATCTTGGGTTATCTGCATTAATGTGCTTCTGTTTTTCTCGTTGGAGTTAGTACATTGAATTAAATTAGAAAAGAAAAGGAGTGGAATTGCGTGGGATGGCGCATTGGATGAAAAGGTCAGAATGCCTTTTCTGTTGCCAAAAGCACTATTATGTAAGCTGTATTTTTGATCTCATCTATTCCTTCATTTGATGTAAATATCTAAGTTAAAATCTTGACCTTGAAATAAATGATCTTCAACTCGTTGAAAATCGTCAATCATTTGTTCGTTTATGTACTCAATTACATGTGCCATCGCTGGATGATTCCTGGAAATAAATATATCCTCCCGGCATCATTTTCTTTTCCACCATCAATTCTTTCATCTCTCTCGAGTCGAGTTGAGTGGGAAGTCGACAGCGGGGCAAAAGACGTCAAGTGGGCGGAGGGTGAGGGATTCGACCTATTCCCATAGGTGACGAAAGCCGCTTTCGTCCACTTTTCTCCATCCATCCATCTTCTCGTCTCCATCTGTATCCCTATCGGGGGTGTGATATGAAAACACACCCACTGCCACGCTGGAGAGCACGACTCTTGCCGAGGGGAGAGAGAGCTGCCCCCAAGGTAGAAAGCTCTCATTTTTTAGTCTCCATCTCTAATTAATAAAAGATATCAATCTCCATCTCGATAATGAATCATCCCATCTCGTTTCTTCACCCTCCTTGCCCGCTCTTCCCCTTTTCTCGGCCAATATGGAAGCAATCCCCTTCCCCTCTTCCCTTTCCTCGAAGTGTGTCCTTCTGCGGATACTTCTACCCTTAACCCTGCCCTACTCTTGATCCTTTTTCTCATCCTTACTCACCTTCCCCTCTCTGCTCCTCTTCTCTCAATGAACTTTCATTTTTCCTTTCCTTTTCGTGCAATCTCTCAACTCAACCCCTTTTTGTATCCAAATTTTTTTCAGGACCTCTTGCCTGCTTCACTGATTAATCAATTTATTAATTATTCCTACAGCACATATTATTTAAGAAAATTTCTTTGCGTGATTATTTATAACAGCACATTTTATATTTGAACAAATTGTAATTTTTATTCATAATTTTTAAGTGTTCGCTGTTTTTATAGCCGAAAGGCTGATGCTGCGAAAAACCGGTGACCATCTTATTAAAGCTGAGAACTTTTATGGGCCTTAGACCGAAAAATTTATTAGTCTAAGACCACAGTGAGGCAGTTGCTTGGGCAATAGTGTAGCAACATTAACATACCGGTTCCTGTACGATCACTGAAGTTGAGCTTTATGGAATTGATCCTCCACCTAAGGTTGGATGCGTGTAATTCATACTTTTACAGTAGTGCAATGGTCTGTGGCCTGAAAGAGGTGAGCATAATAAAAACTTGGACACTATGGACTAAGGAAGGTCAATGGCAGGTCATCTTGTGGAGGCCCAGAGCTATGTAATCAACCAATCGATACAGTTGCTCTTTTTTTTTTAACAAATTTTCAGAAAAATTAAAAAGTTTAGGGAGTTTTCTATTGGTCATTTAGCGATTAGGTGAGAAAAAGAGCGGATATGAGGGAAATCATAGTGTAAGTTGTTAATTATTTACAGTAAAGCATAGGATTGCTTTTCTAATTCATGTCCTTTCTTCCTTTTCGCTTCCATATACTTTAATAACCTCATAATATTCTTCTTCTTCTTGCTTCCGTGACTAAGAGGTTAATTAATTTATGATTTGGCATTTAGTTCTGAAAAATATGAAATGAAGTATTTTGTGCTGTAGAAGTTTATATCCATGACCAGTCGCTATTGACAAGGTCTCTCGAAGAAATGGTCAGCCTCGAAATTTATTTCCATTTTCGAAATCGCGCGAAATACGAGACTAATGTGAAATAATTATCTTATGGCTCCTATCACCAATAACTCATATAATAATTAAGATAATAATGATAATAATTATAATATGATTGATTGAAGTAGTTGACGGTGGAGATCACTCCAGAATAAATCGCTGGCGTACGTAATACCACATCAGACAAAAAGGATATTCATAGGGGAAAAACAAATGAGATACCTCTTATGTAAAAAATGAATACGGATTCATGGAAAATGGCATTGATCGCCCATAGCTATGTGTTGACGATGTTTTGAAGATACTGAATTACCATTGGATCAAGATGCGTTAGTCACCTCAGGCTATGAAAAAGAATTTCGCAAAAAACTCCAGAAATATAAAATGTATTGAGAATAAAATGAATGAATTCCCTGTTACAAAATACAATTCATTTTGTAACAGGGAAAGATTGTCACAAAGAGACAAAAATGTCCACGACTGTAAAAGAGACGTAATGTATCGGCAGCCACTAAATTCTACCACAAGATGCCAGGATTGAAGGCGTCATGACCACCTTTTAAATTATGAATGGATCGATGAGGTTATAGCGCACGATACAAGAAATCTTCCATTAAAGCGACACTCTCAACTTGCTCTTGCGTCGTTGGTTACGAGCTTACCTGGCAGGTCAGCATCACATGTTTGGCATTCACTGGGAGGTACTTGGGGTGGACGTCACTGACTTTGTGTGATGCGAAGCTGATGGGTACTATATTGTTCCGATACAGCTATCGGTTAAGGCAATGGAGGTATTTTACTGCTAAAACCTAAATGTCAGCGATCATACTCAATTGATTTTAATCCGGTGGCACGTGTATGTTTGACCTGACTAGCGGACAACTCGTGTGAATTCATTCTAGGGATCTGTGTAAAAAAGTCTTTTTTGAGTTTTAGTCCATCAGAAAGTTGATTGAGTAGACAAATCGACAATATATATATTATTTGGCTAATCGATTAATTAAGAAGTCGTCAGTTTTAATTATTTATTTTATTAATATACTTTATTCAGAAGCTAGATTATTCATTCTTCATGAGAAAAAAATGAATCTAATCATGAAATATTCGGGTTGGACCGAGATAATAATGGTCTCTAAAGAGGGAATTTGTGTCTAAAAAGGGATGTGAAAGTATTCGATAATAGTATATTTTAATTATGTAATCTTCTCCGATGAGAATCGATTGGAGGTAGGGCTAAGACTTTCCTGTCCATAATGCTCTTCTAAAAACTAAATTAGACTAGTTACACGCAAAGGGAAACGAATGAGTATTTTCTCCATGACAAAGCCCAATTAATTGGAGTAACAAAGGGAAGTGAGTTTATATTTCAGTGAGGTGAGCGTTTAATTCACATAAGTTTGCTTATTTTACCATTATTGTCATTGTACTATGTAGTGTTAGTGCTGCGCCTCTTAAATTTCCAGTTACAAATAGTCTAAGGCCGCGTAATTTACCAGATTATACCACAAGAGGCATGAAAAAATTCTGACTTTCCTAGGTGTACACAATTAGATTTTTTTTCATTGAGCGATAATTAACCTGGAAACATATTCCACCGAAATAACATCGTTTTTAAAATCATAATTATCTGAGAATAATTTTGAGGTTTTAAGGGAGGAATGCGAGGAAACTAGTAAAGCAAGCCTAAAGTTTTGATTTTTTTATAGCATGGAGTTCGTATTTGTTCTTTTAATGCTCTCAAGGTACCAATATGTTTTGCAAATGAATAGGAAAATATAGTGACGCTTGTTTTTAAAGGTGAAAGAGTTCACCTTTTGTGCGTGTTCTGTTGTGGGATGCATGGCAGAAAAACAAAAGTTATTAAACTGGAGTACCCGCATTTGAAAATGCTAATTTGAAACAGTTTAAATGGAAACGCTGAAACCTTATTTTCAGCTTTGAATACAACTTTCATATTATTTCAGTGCTCCAGTAAACTCAAATTACCCTCTGAAACAACTTTTTTGAGACCCCTCATTTTTTACAATGGCTGTGGCCGGTAACTACATTTTATTTTAAAATATTTGATTGCTCGGCTGATTTTACAACGAATTTTAAAATTTCCCTTAACCTGGAAAATGAACTATTTAATACTAAAGTTGGGGCGTTTGAAATAAAATAATGATCTATTCCAAGGCACATTTCATTGTATCCTACTTCTATTTAAATTTATAGGTTGTATTTAAAATAATAGTATACCATCTTCAGCGTGAGGCGGTGCAAAAAACTACATTAATTCTTTATTCTTTAAATCCATAGGTCTAATGCCTAGTCCTCTAGTGTAAGCATCTAGTTGAATGGTTCGTCGAACTGTATCAACTTGAGTTATTTTCATCGTGATCGAAGCATTGAGTGGAAAGTTCATCTTATCATACGAGGTAAATTTAAAATAAAGATAATTTCAAACTCGAAATGGTGCGTAAAAAACATGACTCCTATTTGATATTTTTGATTTTATTGAAAATATACGAATAGCGTTTTACTGGGTTAAAATTTTCAATCTTTGATAGTAGGTAAGCCACCGTTGACGTGAATGATTCGTGAAGCCCTAAATTGCTATCAGATGGAGTTATTTTCGTCTTTTTTTCCCTCCGGTCAGTCATTGTGGCGAATGCTCATTCTTCTTAACAGCGTTTTTATTAAATTTTCTCTCTTTCGTTTTCTTCTGCGCAGTGGGAAGGAACTCAAGTGTGCTATCCGAAAAAGTACGTTGATATTATGTTTTTTTTTGTTCAGTTTGAATGTGAGTTTTCAAATAGTCAACGGTGTCGTCTTGTGCAATAATATTAATGAAAGCAGCACCGAGACAAGAAAAAAAAACATTTTAAAGCCGTGTGTAGAGTTTAATCTAATATTAGGTTTCTTCAGTATAAAAATAGTCATAAATTTCGTTCCATAGCACAGAAGTTCTTCCCTTTTTGTAAATTCTATGAAAAATCACTTTCTTATTTTTATTGACCATTTGCTTCCCAACGGTCTAGTACATAAAGGAAACTGCCGATGTCTCCTCGTGTTCCAATTCTCTTTCGGCTCGATGGGTTTTCCAGAAGAACCTTTCAATGAATTATGGAAGAATTAAATACGTCTGAAGTCTCCATGAGAGATTGCCAGGAAATACTGGAGTGAAAATGTAAAAACATGATGAGGTCAGGACATTACAACATGCCGGCGTACTTTGCCGTATAATTCACGTGATATATCTCCGTGTATATTCAAAGCAGCCGCTGACGTGACTTATAAAACCTAAAAAGCGCAAGAAATGCACTCTCCCGTGGAAAATGTTTCATGGTTTTCCTTGAGATTTCTCTCAACCGCTCTCAGGCACAAGAGGAATTTTAACAGGCGGCTACCCCTGCCCTTTTTCCCCCTGTCTTCTCTCCGATTCTTGCTTCCTCCTATCTCCGACTTCCTTCCACCGACTTACTAACAGGTTCTTTCCCCTTTAAAACTCCCCTCGCTCTTCTCCAAAAAATAATTCCTTGGCTACAAACTCACCTCTCAGTCTCTTCCACAAAATCCTTAAGATCCTCCCTCATTCCGTCTTTTGCCTACGCTGTCACCACCATTCAGTCATTCTTTAAGTTTTTTCTAGGCATGTATCTCTCCTTATTGTGGACTAACTATGGTTAGGAATTTGTAGAGTACATTCCATATATTTGACATACATCGGCACTGATACATTTTGTCGAAAGTAATCGGCATCCCCATTTCTCGGAGCATTCCCGTAAATATTAATTATGTGCATTTTCCAAATTTTATAAATTATAAAATTAAATGTATATTTTGAAATTCTATGAGTAGATAAAAAATAATGCATACTTCAGGCAGCCTGCATGCATTAAAATGGCATTGACAAAGTGGACTGGGAGAAAACTCATGACGACGAAATTAAGACTGCACTCTGAATAGATTACCCTATTTCAAATATGAGTTTAGCTTTCATTGAACGTGTGTTCTTTACTTAGGAAGCGTCAAGACAGAAGTTGAAAAAGTATAGGTACCCAAGATTAGTTCATTGGTGACAGATATTGTAGGAAGTTAGTTTGAAAATGTTTATAAAATTGACATTTTAACGTACGCATTGGTTTAATAGGCAACCCATTTAAACACCTTATTTCCCAATCAACGTGAGAAAATTCAAGGTAATTCTTCACTTGAGGTATGTTCTTGGAGCATTCTCCCAAATAAGCGGCTGCTTCAAATATACGGTGGGCCAATTCACCGGAACCTACTGCATTTTGCTTTTTGGAATACTATAATTTCTCTTGGAACGGACGAGAGAACAGTGATGCAGTATTTGTAACAATAAGACATCGCGCATGATGATAAAAAAGTAGTTGGAGTTTTTATAGGCATCTTAGTATTCCCTTCAAATGAGTTCCATGTTATATTACTTCCATTTTTATGTATTAATTATAATTACTTCAGAATTTTTGTAGATTGAATAAAGTACCAATTAAAAGCCTCCGGAGTGGATGATAAATCATGTAAGCGCAACTCAGGTACTCGTTTAAAAAATCTTTTTGCCAATATTTATTAGGGATTCCTCAGGCACTAGCTTTCAGGTAATTTTAAATTAATTTAAATTTTATTAAGAAATTCAGTTAAGATTTGGATTAACCTGAAGGCCCTGCGTTTTTCGATAAAAATTGCCGTAGTGGCTGCTTTTCGTTGCTTAGATTTCTTTCGCATGTTCCACTGAGCATTTCACGGCAATCACGGAGCCTTCAGAGTCCTACTTGTTGACGACGTTTTGAGAACGAACGCCCATGGTAGAATAGAAAATGTTAAGTTTAAAATTGTGAAATAAGTTGAAAGTTAAGCATCAATGATGACAAAACTATCCCAGATTTATGCTAAATTTTGTTCAAGATGTTGTAACATTCCCTTTTACTCCGTAACTTCACACAAATCTAGTTAATTTGCAAGCAGATTGCCAACGCACTTTATAAATACTTCGGCGGAAATATCGGCAGCGACTACGCGCACACCCGCTCGCCACAATTTCCATTACAATACTCTCCCATTCTTTCTTTTCGCGCCGTCAACAACTTGTGCAAAAAATCCACTGAGAAAAAAATCATTCGCCTTGATCGGGATTCGAAACCGGATCCCCCAGGTCGTGTGCTTTATTTAGCCTTTATATTTCTACGAGGAGGAAAGCCGCCAAGGTAGCTTAAATGGGTATGCTCTTCCACCGAAAAAGGAGCATTCGGGTTCGAATCCCGGTCAAGATGAATTATTTTTTCTCTGTGGATTTTTCGCATAATAGGGTAGTTTCCTTCATCAAAGAAAACGAAATGCAATGATTGCGATTCCTTACCCACCATTAGTGTATTCATAATATAAAAATTATTTGGTTTTAGAAATACCAGTTTAGACGAATGGCAACGGTCAAATTTAACCTCATTTGAAAAAGGCCAGATTGGCGCCCATGCGATGCCGCTCCACGTGACGTCACAGGGACCTAGTTTCTATACGAGTAAATAGGAGTTTTACATCGTCTGAGATTACCAATGCATGCATGAGGCACAGAGCTCAGGGAAACATCTCTAAATAATCACACATTAAAAATACCTAAGTTCGGAAAGTTTCCTTCGTTTGATAGGGTATTAATAATCCTTATTTAAGCCAAGCGCTACCTGCTAGCAGCCTGCGTCGTATCAGCGCTCAAGCCTCGCACCAAGGTCACCTCACAAGGCGGCAGGGGGAACCAGAAATACGTCACACGGACTTTTTCCCATCATTCCTACTTAGCCGTCGCATTTTCGCGCGCTTGCAATTTTTCACTTTTCGTTTAATCGCGAAAAATAGATATCGTAATTTAAAAATCTAAAAGTGTGAAATTCGTACTCCAGGAGTAATAATTTCTTTCTTATAATTATATCTAATAATCTTTCGATTTAGGCAATAAAAAAATAATAGGAAACCACCCTATTTGTGCATTGCAGGTGACTCCGTAAAGCTATCACCGCGGCTAGTCCCGGTATACTTTAATCCGTTAACAATAATTTTCGTTCGTTATTGTTCAACTCTATGTTTTTCTAGCATCGCCAAAATTAATTGTTACAGTGTAGTAAAATAAATGAATAGTTTTTTGAGGTGATTCCTCGAGTTGTTATTCTGTCACGTCAGCATGTTCCGGTCAGATTTCTCCCTTTTTATTTTCAAAGCCCACGAACTCACTGGAGCGCGAATACGCTTGTAACATTTTACTGTCTTCTCCTTTTCGTCCGCTTCTTATCCTCAACGTTCCTCTCAGAAACACTCTAACCGCTTCCTCTTCGGTTCCTCCCAATTTGTGTCGTCTTCATCATCCTTAAGAGTCTCTATCCTCCAAAAAATGGATTTCTCCAACAAAGACCGCATTCTCAGCCCCTGTAGCAAACATTTGCGGTAGTGAATAGCGCATTTTTTTCCTCGTTACCTTTCCTGTTAGACAATCCGTTCTCTTTGCGCAATGTCGCCGTACTTAGCATTAAAACTTAACCTAAGCGCGCATCTACCTGTGCTCAAAACCACATCGCTGCAATGGTACCAATAATGCCTGCTGCTAGAGAGTTACTTTAGTGCATGTATGAAGTTCAGCATTAGTGGTGGCTTCCTAGTAACGATGCCTCATTTCTCTTGTGTTTCTACCCTAAATGGACCTCTCGTCCGCATTAGCTATCAATGTTAACCTAAGTATACGTAATATGGGCATAAGAACTTAAGATCGTGAATATTATCCTGGTTTTCATTGTGAGAAGGAATTAAAATAAATTCATACAGTTCCACATTGTTCTCATTTAAATTTCGAGGGGACGTATTAAAAGAAGTAAGACAGTAGTCTCTGATTCGCCGCAATGAAGAAATTTTGCAAATATATTCCTTCACCTCCTCATTTTAAATGGCTACCCCTGGTACACCTAGAGGTATGTTCTGAGGAAGTTTCCTTAAAGATCAATTAAAGAAGTTTCCTTAAGATTATTATCTAAGAGCTTTTCTCTTTCGAGAGATTGCTCCAGAGTAATTTTTTTTGGTCTTACCTAGATCGAGGCCGCTCTACGAATAATATTATCGTTTTGTTGAACAGTGCTAAAAATGCGTAGCTGTCAAAAAATTTACAGAAGAGTCGCAAATATAGCACACTTGCTATCTTGGGTCCATTCAACTACCGAAACATGTTAGTTGTGAGATAGAGGCTTAGAAAATCTAGGTTAACCGAACATTAATTTTTAAAACTAATTTTAACTCCGAGGGCTCTTAGAGGGTGACATTCAGGACCTCTCCCTCGTCTACGCCACCACAGTTGGTTTCTCCGCTCTCTCCGTCATCTTCCTCTTCCTCCCATATTCCTTTCGGGCCAAAAAATAATCTCTCTCCGGTGCAAAACCATCGTCGTCTCAGCCCCTCCTCCGCCAAACCCTTTACACAGCCAGCCACCCCTTACGATACACGCCGCACCCCCTCACCTAACCTCCCCTCCACCCCCACCCCGACTTCCCCTTCCCCCTCTCCCTTACCTCCCCCCTCCCACCCCACCCCCAGTAGTGCCACTCCCGCGCGGCGGCAGCTATCAGTTCGCCAGCCGCGCCACGCCGGTTTGGACGCTCCTCTTCTCTCTATCTGTCTCTGTCTCTCTCTATCTCTCTTTATCCTCTCTGTATCTCTTTCGAATCCTTATCTTATCCTCCTCTCTCTATCCACTTTCTATCCTCATTTTTATATACACAACTCTCTCCCTTCCTTCCTCATTTTTCTCTCCCGACAAACCTCTTCTTCCTCCTCCGCGCGCCTCTCACCCCCATAAGCGGTCACGCCGATTTACCCACCCTCCCTCCACCCCCTCCCTCCATAATTTCTCTCTCCCCCCCTCCTCCCACTCCCCCCGCCACCTCCACACGCACCTTCCCCTCCCTCCGCACTCACGCACCCACTCACACACAGTCAAGCGAACAAACGCACGCGCCCACTCCAGGCCGCTTTCGCTGTAGTAGTATTGGTGGTCGTAGTGTTGGTGGTGCGGCGGCCGAATAAGACGCGCCCCGTGAGCGGCCCTCCCTTCAGTCCCTCTTCTGTCTCTTCTGCCGCGCCTCCGCCGTGAGCCGGCCGCGCCGCCGCCGCCGCTTGTCTCGTCTCCCGGCGCTCGTTGCCGCGCTCCGATCTCTCTCTTCGCGTGCCACAGCCGTTGGATCCGCTGACGGAGTCGGTATTTCCAGCGGAAGGGATATTTTCCTCAATCCTCAGTCCTTAAATTCTCCTCTAACCTTATTATTTCCTCTCCAACATTAAGTTAACCGTCAATCCTAATCATTTCCTTGCGCCTGAACTTTTCTAGCGAACTCATCCTCATTCCTCAATTTTAATTTTCCGGAACCTTATTTTTGAAGGGCGAAATATTCCTCAATCCTTACTACTCCTTATTTCCTGCCACTCCCAAGTATATTTATCTTCTACATTCATCGGTTAATCTTCCTCGTTTATATTTTCTAAATTTTCTCTCTTTCCGCGCCTTCTCCTTTGTCTACCATTACGGTCACCCAAATTAGGAAAAAAGTTTTTTAAGTTTTTGTTTTCTGCCAATATTTTTTCTGTCATAATTCCTCCAATCAAATTATTCTTTCATTTTTTGGTCTCTCTCAACATTTTCTCGTCACAACTCCTCTAGTCAAATTAATCTACCTTTGCCTACACCGCAGAAATATTTCCATTCTCCTCATAACTGGCAAATAAGTTCTTTCTTATCCTATTCACCCTCACTCCAACCGCTCCTGTTTCGATCAACCAAACCACTTCCCTCGACCCACTGAATCCATCACTTGGCTCACCCTCTCTATTCCCTTCCCTCTACCTTATCTTCGGCCAACTATCCTCCACCTTCCGTATCCACTTCTTCTCCCAAACTTTTTTCTCTCTTTCACCACTCCTAGTTTTCTTTCGCCTACCACCCGAAAAAAACCGTTCTCCTCAGCACACCTAAGGCTTTTCCCCATCCACCCCACAAACAAGGCCATCCTCTCCCCACAAAACTTCTCCAGCAATCTTCCCTTCTTCCCTCTCTCTCTCTTTCCCGGACGCAAAAAAAGGAGGAAGCGGTCGGCGTGAGCGTTCGCAATTCCCTTTTCATCGCCCGCCCCAGCGACCTCGTTATCTTCCTCTTTCTTTCACTGTTTCCTTCTCCTGGTACTCGACGTGTCACCCGCTACCTGCTCCTAGAGTTACATACATACACCCGACGCTTAGGCGCGCGAGGAATCGTTCCAGTCCTACGCCGCCGAGGCTGTCGACTGCGGTGAAGGCAGCGAACGCGTACGGGGATACCCGCGGACCACTCCCCATCTTGAGCACAGGTATGTCTCAGCGCTCGGCTTGAAAAGAAATAATGGATTAAGAAGCAAAGGGGTACGAGTGATTTTTTTTTCCTTGACTGAGTTAGGTACAGGCATTGATTGAGGGAATACACAAAAACTTGTTGCACAAGGGATACGAGTGATTCTCTGTTCTCTGAAATTAGTGCGTAGGTTTCCGCGACGATGATCATGATGAATGCCAAATTCCGGGTTCCCCAGCCGCGTTTGTCGTTTGTGATTGACTACAGTTTTAAAAGCAATCCTGCTTTCGTCTTCAGGCGAAACCAGTCTTCAACCTGAAGACGGACTTTGGCAGAGGGGATAACCCGGAATTTGGTAGTCATGTCACCGTTCTGTGCTAACAGCGAGTGAAAAATCAAATACTATAAAATATCTAGTTAATCTCACCTATTTTATTTACCTAATAACTATACGTAACTCTATTTAGAATTAAAAATCACTTGTACCACTTGGCTCCTCACTCCACAAGTGTACTTTTTCACCCTACTCTTATTGGCTGATGGGTTTCTATAGTTAATCCCCACCCTGTTGTGTGCAAACTGTGTTGCGATATTCAAGGATTTTACCATCATTTTCTACCCTTGTTTAAATTCCTTTCTGTTTTGTGCGTGGTGTTGGCACGTTTAACAGGCCATTCGTAGTTTCGGTAGCGGTAAGCCTCAGCAGATTCACCCGCAAGTGTGCTCAAAGTGTGGAAACTTCGTGAAGGAAAAAGAATTCGCTTGCATCCGCTTGAACTCGTGGAATCCTGATTTGTGTTCTAGTCAGAGCTACTGATCCTTTCCTCTGTGGAATTTTAGCACTGAAATTGTTTAATCTGATCACCTCCTGACGGGTGTTGTGGATGAATTTATTTAGGCTTTGGTAGAATTATTTTGGGAGTCTCTTGCATTATTATCGAATTAATTTTAAGTTTCTGGTAAACGGTAGGAGTAGCCAAGGAAACGTTGCCAAAAACCTTGGACCGTCTTTCATAGCCAAAGGTTTACACCAACTGAGTTCTTGTTGGAATAAAAAATAGTTTCCGGCGTAATTTTGTGGAAATATTTGATATTTAACTAAATGGAATATGCTTGTCTATTTCCACGCTTATTTATTCCAACCGACCCAGATTTTGGCTGACTATTCCATTTTCCCATTCTTTGCACTTGAAAATGGCATTATGTGCCGATACCTGGGTCGTTAGGGATAAGTGAGGAAATAGACGTGTACTTTTCGTCATGTTCTTGTTTGTAAACTGCTGAAGGGAGTACGATATTTTTTAGACAAATGTTGCTGTTAGTAATTTACTTTTACGTGAACTTACATGATAAAGAAGTTAATTTTACGTTTAAATAACGAAACTGCGCATTTGTCGAGGCGATCCATGATTAAGTGGAATTTTTTTTCCTCCATACGTTTTTTAAAAAGTCGACTTGGGTTTCAACGCACAGCACAGCGTTGTCGAGTTGCGACACAGCTGTGTGGTGATGGCAGGCGTCGACAATTATAGAGTTTAATTATATGTTTTATGTACAACAGCAAATGTTAGCGTATTTGCTGAAATTAGTGTTCTTGTTTAAAAACTGCTTAGGGGAGCAAGAGGTTTTTGAGGTTGAGGACCGGTGTTGCCGTTATTAATTCACTTTTACATAAAACATACAAAACAGTGAAGTTTATTTTACGTTTAATTTAAGTAAAGACAAGTTTTTGGAGGCGATCCCAGATTAAGTGGAACGTTTTTATACTAGATACCTTTTAACAAACTCGACGAAGGTTTCAAGTCACGGCATATTTGTCAAATTGTGACATAGCTGAGTGATAATGGCAAGGGTCGACACTTATGGGGAGCTTAATTATATTTTATCTGCAACAGATGTTTTCTTGTTTGCTTAAATCAGTTTGGATAAGCGTTTTTATGCATGAAAGAAAGTCCCTTCCGGTTATCAGTCATTTCATGTTACTCAACCAACCAAAAACTACACCGGAAAGATGAATAAGGAAACTCATCTCTTGCTTGTTTCCTCAATCGGAAATTGGTGCAGGAGAAGCAAGTATGTGAGGAATTCTTTCATTTTACTCAATTCTTTCCCTTCTACTTTTTTCATCTTTCTACACTCTTGTATTGATTTTTTAATTAAGGCTAGCCTTGCTGGTGGCAGTGGAAGCGTTTTTTTTTTTAATTTTTTTGATTTATTTTTTTTTTCTGCCTCAGAGGAGACATGTCCAGTCCGCCATGTGAGGGTTCTATAATTTTTTTCTCCCTCAGAGGAGACGTGTGTGAAAGTGTCCGATAGCCTCTGCAGCCGCTCCCGGCGTCTTCTCCGCTTCCCTCCGGCTGCCTCCCCTCGCATTCCTCGCGGAAAATTCATATTTTGGAGGAAAACTCATAGGGTTAACATCAAGTTATTATTACGTTCTCCATATCTTTGCTCCTTACAGAAAGCCTGTTTTCTAATTCCCCTTAGTTTTACTGTTATTTTATTCCACTTTCAAAAATTTATATTGTATACTAACAGTAAATTATTAGCGGATTTAGTCAGGAAATAGACTTTAGAATAGACCATTAGGAAATAGACTAATAAAAGAAACTCAGAATATATTAGAACTGGACTTGGGATTATGTGCTACTCTCATTTATATTTTTAAAATCATGTGGACTATTTTAGATATTTTTTGTGAACAGGATTTGATTCTTCACCTTTAAGAGTGCGTGACCAAATTTCAACGAGTCTCACACTCATAATTTATTTTCAAAACGTCCAGAAGTTTTTGCATAAAATGAAGTCATTAAAAAGTTCACAAATTAATGGAATTTGCAGATATTTTATCCCATTTTCTAAAGGTTTAAAAGCAAGGTGATTTTGTGATAACCCGACTACCACAGTTAGTTCAACTTGGAAATAAAATCTCAAAGGATTTTTTGATTTCTCGTAACCCTGAACTCGGGTTTCGAATTGTGGCATCGTAAGGTGTTACACCAATTTATGGGTGATCAGGTGGTCCAGGAATCCAATTCGTTATTTGTATTATATTTATACAGGACACAATTTGCCGTTGTTTTAAATTAGTAAATGCTCGGTAAGGCCTCGGATTATTTTGCCAGACTTACGGCCTTTCCATCAGTCTCTCTCAGATTTTAAAATAGAGGATTCGATTTAAATTTATAGGTGAGGTTAGATCTTCACCCATATTAAGCTTAGGTATTGGAAATTATAATATTATTGGTTGGGATCCAACCCATTTTTCTGCGATATTTCGCACCACGAAGAATATAGATTTGGGGTAGAGTATTCGGAGGTATCTGGGTTTGAACTGGTTCTCCTCGAGTGGTCACCAAACGCTCTGTCCACTGCATTAAAACCCTCCCCTTGAGCCAACATAAATAGGCGCAGCAAAACTAATTGGCGCTAACAAATAAAGCGTTGAACCCATTGGTGACTCATTGTGCATCAAGTAATCTTTATTCATGCCAAGGCGTTGAGTTAACCAATGGGGACGCGGTACACGAAACTGCTCATCAGGGTTCAGTTACACCGATTTAGCCGTTTGAAGAGCTTACGCTAGCTAAAAGGCAATTTCTAAATAAAAGAGCCAGGTTAATTCCTGAAACATTTCGCTCGAACTTAAACATTTAGGAAAGTTCCCATCGCTCTGGTGGACTGTGTTTTCGAGGATAGTTAATTAGACACGATAGGAGAAGATCTTATGAGTACACTGAATAAAAGTAATTTTCAGCTGCACCCATTTACAGGTAGGAAATTTACCAAGCTAACTCATTAACCCAAATAAATGTTTCCACTCAGGTAATTGCAACTTTTGATGAAACATTATTTAACAATATTAAAAATAAATAAATATTAATTTTTTATTAGTTATTTATTTTTTAAATTGTAACTAAATTTAACTTATTTTTGAGATTTATTTATCTCGACTGAAAAACATTGCTGAATTGGAAGTTGTTGAGCCTACACTTCTTGTACCTACTAATCTTATGTATGGTAAACTTAACAAAAATGCGGCGTTGAATTCTTAAATCCCTGCTGAAGTTTGACGAATGCGTCATTGAAACGTTAGAGACTTTGAGGAACCTAACCTTCATTCATACAATTCAATTTCTCAATTCCTCATTGCCATTAGTTTTCTCATATTTTCTCTGCGCCGGTGGTCGGTAATTTTCCCTGTGTCGTCTTTATAATTAGATAGATGATTAAAGTGCTCCTATTGAAGTATACCGATACAGTACAGCCCTCCAAGCCAAATTCATGTTTCTGCTCAGTTGCTCGCAACTTTCTATGGCATTCTATTCATATTTTATTAATGCTAATGCTATTGATTGTTTGAGGCGTAACTTGATGAAAGCAATTCATTATTAAAATTAAAAAGAAGAACTTTGTGCTTTCACGTTAATATTTATTCACAAATTTACGACCATGGTTTCAACGTTAAACGTCATCATATTGAAACGACTACATTTTAATAATGCTAATACTAGTTTCTGAGTCTATATTCCTTGTACTGATTCATCGTATGCATAG
This sequence comes from Ischnura elegans, assembly GCF_921293095.1. Taxonomy (NCBI): domain Eukaryota; kingdom Metazoa; phylum Arthropoda; class Insecta; order Odonata; family Coenagrionidae; genus Ischnura; species Ischnura elegans. The sequence goes on along the minus strand of NC_060254.1, from coordinate 83,331,045 downwards.
CGAAATTAATGTAAATGGAGCATTGAATTCTTGAATCCCTGCTGAAGTTATACGAGTGGCTCATAGAAACGTTAGAAACTTTGAAAATGCTGACCTTTTATGGACCCCGAGCGACTCTCTTTCTTCCCATTCGCCGATTCCGCCTAGCATTCATACAATCCAATTCCTCTTTTCCTCATTTCCATCATTTCTCTCATATTTTCTTCTCCGTGCCTTCCAAAACCCAAATATTCCCCTCCGTCGATGTGGTTTTATGTTCGAAAGGAAGGAACGAGTGAGCTTTTCGAGATGTATAAGGTTGAGATATTTTATGGCGGGTCCGGGAGACTTTTTTTCATGGAGCACTTGAAGGGCGAAGAAAAGATCGTATATATTCCAGAAGGGGGCCCGTTACTTACCTTCCTATCCGGCCGATAGAATATTCATTTATTCATTAGTATTCAAGACCCAATCGTTCGTTAACTGCCTACCGCTGTTATTTCTTATCTCAACGATGATACTTTTACTTCACAAAATCTTATCCTAGTTGAGAGTTACAGCTATTTATTACGCCAAAATTGCATATTCGACGCCGTTAACTCGAATCATAAGCCATGAGTGGTATTTTTGTTCGATTCGTGTGTATGATGAAATTTCCGGCATTTCTGTACACCTTGGCAAGTCAGTATCACATGTGTTTGTTGAAATCAGGTCAGAGTGTTATGTATTGCGTATTGGAACTGTTCTTTGATGTTTTTTAACATTTGTTTCACCCGTAATAAGTATCTCATATCGCTCTGTGTAGCATGCGGATAGCAGCAAGGGAAAGGGGCTTAGGCTGGGTTTTCCATTACTGCCTGTAATAATAGTAGTTTGGATATTATCACGTTTATTTTTTGCTAATATAATGGCTCATACTATGCAATTTAGCAATTAGTAATCACTTAATACAATTGTAATTATTATGGTTATAATTCATTATTTATTATCATGATTCTGACTGTTTATCGGACGTTGAAAAACCTCGGAAATGAAAAAATTAATAGAGTCGTTTCATAATAGAATAAAGAGAGTGAAATCAGTTTTTCCCATTTATTAAGTAGCCAGAACAGCCATGTTCCTCTTTCCATGGGAACGGAGTGGACCGTATCCCCGGAAAGAATAGCCTCACTCTATATTAAGTTCTATACTTAACTTAACCCTGGCTGAAAGGAAACAGGAATCCTGGGAATGGTCCAGGTGGTAGGCGGTACTCTTTAACTGGGACCTGCATTTATAATTTACATGGATTTTTTCATTGAATATGTCATCTTCTTTAATATAAATGTGTCTAGTCAAGGCCTCTCACTTGCGATGAAATTATCAACATCCATTTCATCCATGAGCATTATAAAAAGTTAAACTTGTATTAATTTCCATTTTGAGGCAATTCAACGCAGAACCTATAATGAAAAAATTTCGTCTTTATCTTTGAGTATTGATCTGACTCTATTTTCGTGCATTTATTATGCACTCATTTGTTGAAGACAAATGAAGACTAATTTTCTGTGAATTGCTATTAGTCATCATAGCGATAAGAGGAAAAATCACTGGCATTTCTTGTTTTTTTTTCAGTGGACCCAAAACGTAACTGTTCCATGTAGAGATTAAACTTCCATTAAGCTGGTTCCTTTTACTGGTGATAAAATGAGAGCTTTATGTCAACCTAATGTCTTTACGCTCGTTAGAGGCGGGTACTCTGAAAAGATAATTTTCTTTTTGAATTATTTTTCTTACGAAAAACAACTATTCCCTCCGGTGGCTAGCAGTGACGGTTTAATGTGAACTTCATTTATCTTGTCCCATCACCATTTCTCAATACTTAATACTGAATAAACTATACTTTCCGTCCACTAATACAATGCTTGTAGTTTGTTTGGTAAAATAACGCAGCAGGCATCACTATTTTCTGGAGAGAATTTTCTGAATAAACTGGTTCAGGTGTTATTCCGCAGAACAATTATGCATTGATAATAATAAAATAAATAAATAAAGTTGGTGCGAAGGCTTCTACGGTGTTGCACAATGAAAAAAGCATGTTCTGGGCTTTACAGCAGCTTCGCCTGCGTCACTGCAGGCGTCTGCTGTAATGAAGGCGAAAGTGCTGTCACCGTAAAAAACGAACACGGGTGGGAACCTCTGCCAGAAGATACTGCCATTCATAAAATAAATAATTACTTTGACTCCAATATTAGACGTAAAAGGCCGAAGGCACTGGTAATCAGTAGTTCATTATAATTTGCATGTATTTTTGGAACCTGACTCCGTTGGGTAAAAAGAAAATTTAACTAATAACTTCAGGCTTTACTTTGTGAAACCTCTCCATATTGGAAGTAAGGAAATAAAACTTTGTAAGGTTCACTGTTATTTAATTATAATAACATTGAACCTAACAAAGTTTTATTTCCTTACTTCCAAAAAGAAAATTGGTGATTAAAATCCAGTCATTTGAAAGATTTGCTGCAATTGGATTACATTTTGGTGAGATCCTGTCTCCATTTGGGAAATCAAGGATATTTAGGAGGGCTACCAAAAGAGAAAGTAGACTTCCACCAAAGTGAACTACTTGGAAAAGCATCCACGTCTGCATCGTCATAGCCGAGGGTAAATTTATGGAAGTTGCTCTCGTCACAAAAGACTTCCCTGTTCTCTCCTCCCTCTCCAGGACGATTATGGGGACGCCTCCTTCCTCCTCTCCAAAAGTATTTTTTTGGTGAAAAAGCACGCACTCGCTTAATACTTACGCTATAATCTAGAAAATTTCAGGGTATGTAGAGTAGCTCTTGTTCAAAATTTGACTGCATCTCAAATTTTATAATTTTACCTCGGCGTTTCCTCAGATGGAAATTTTTTAGAATGGACTTAAGTTTTGAATAAGTACTACGTATTTGAAATGGATAATACGACCTGCCATCTTAAGAGTACCCTTCAATCATTTTTTCTTCTGGAATTGAGACAAAAATGAAATGTTTGCGACAAATTGAGTATAACTTTGTCAAAATGTATCTACTTCTCAAGTGTAAAATAAATTACAAATGATAAAATACCAATTTTAATCATTGACATTTCCTCATATGTTAAAATTTTCAAATTTGAGCAGCAGATGAATGGTAGGTACTGAGGGGCTATTTTACACACCGTGGCTATCTGATAATGATGGCATCGATTTAAAACGAGTAATGCGCCAATTAAAATAAGATTTGAGGTCTCAAAAATTGGTTTTTCGAATGACTAGGCAATTGATAAAATAACGGATTAGTCGTCGCTATTCGCTATTCCCTATTATCTTGGAGAGAATTTATTACGAAAACAGGTATTCTTCTGCAGAAATATTTTAATCCATCATAATACAAATAAACACTATTACCATGACCTGTGGCAAGTTAACAAACATTCTATTCGCCGACGATAGTTGCCTAGGGAACCGAAAAACCGGTTTCGGAATCTTTAAATCCTATTTTTGTTAGCTTCAGGGCATACACGTTATGAAGAATTGTAGTCTGACGAGCGTGATGAGCCCGCTCCCAGCGGGCTTCCCCCGCTCTTTTCAATGCAGGTCCACAGAGGGATAGGCGCGTTTCTAATTTTAAAAAGTAGAAAAAAAAGGCAGGGTCTTATGTACAAATTTAATTGGAATGTTCATATACAAATTGAGGTCAGAGGACCTCTTTAAACACAGCATTGGAAGTAATTACACTATCCTCTGTTAAACGCACATGATGACTCATACTTACGTATCAACAGGAGACTTGAATGTGGAATCAGCCGCACTTTGATAAAAGTTATTTAAAGAATGCGATATATTGTTGCAAATGAACAAATGTATCAGTTTGTGCGCCGTTAAAGTCAGGAATATTTACCGGTTTTTGTTTTTTTTATATTATTTAAAAACCAATTTTAGGAAACAATAGCAATATTGAGGAAGTAAGACATGCCGTCTCATGTTCTCTGATAAATTCTGTGCATTTTGGCACCTCATTTGTAGAGTTTGGTTGCGTATAAGTTGAGAAAAAGGTATCTATACAGTAGAAATAATATAGAAGATGAAAACAATCGGAGAAGGACAAGTGGAAGGAAAATGGCGGGGGACCGCTTCCAAGGAGTTACATAGGTCAGGACATAAAAGATGTAAAAGAGAAGATATACGTCCCTAAGAAAAGGCCTAGCGGATCGAAGAGCAAAATAGAGAGCTGCATCATACCAATATTAGGATTAAAGATAAAGTTTCCGGCGTAAGTCGGTGAAAAACTTTGATATTTAACATAATGAAAGTGGATGTCTATATCCACGCTCATTTATTTCAACCGAATCAGGTTTCGGCACATAATGCCATTTTCAAAGTCTTTTTCGGTACACAATGCTTGCAATGTTAAACTTTAGGATTATTGACAGCTGATGATGAGGATGACTTTACTTTCAGCTCACTATATCATAAACTCTCACTCCAACTGCTCCCCTACAGGCAATATTAGTAATATTTTTGGGATTATACTTCTAAAATAAAAATTCGTAGAAGGGCAGATGGAAGGGAAGATTAGGTAAGGGACTGTCCCGAATGAGTTGACATTCCAAAGACGTACACAAATTGTGGAGACACCAAACATAACGAAACTTTTGTAATTAAAAAGAAATTGTAAGAAACTATTGCTTGAAAATCAACAATAATTTACATAGGTCAGATTTTCATCTTTCCTTATATATGTTTAACTGATTAAAAGTATGTAATTTAGTTTTATTTTCTTCATAATGAGAGAAAATATCCGTTGTACCTGCTAAACTAATGCGCTTTCCTCTATCTAACGATTTTTGCCCAGTCAACCACCTCCTGATGAGCCACTGGCTCAGGAGGACATATATGGTAAACATTTGTAACATTTCTATATAGTCAAATCATACATTTTACCTTGCTACCCTCTATTATTTACATTGTATTGTTATTTGGTTAATGAATACCTTTATAGCGACAAGAGTTAATAACTAAAATATTTTAATAGGCTACATGTGTGGGTATTAATATTATTGCATCATATATCTTGTGCATATAATGTAAAATGTTATTTGCACCAATAAATAACTTCAGTTATTACAAAAAAATTCATTTCAGCTAGTTTGATGCTTCATCCAATTTTCAGTTATGCGTCAACATAAGACGAAATACGGCAATAAATAAAAACGAACAAACTATGTATTAATCCACCAATTTATTTATGCGGCACGACTAGTTTCGACGCAGCGGCGTCATCCTCAGGTATAAATGATGAATGAAAAATGTACTTTGTTTTCCATATAAATTGGATTTCCACATATTCCACATATATATAATATATGTGGAAAAACAAAGTACATTTTTATTCATCATGAGCAACTTCCATAAGGTAACGCCTGAAACCATCAACTTCTCAGGTATAAAGGTTACAAAGAATCAAACATCCTTATATCTTTGTAACCTTTGTACCTGACGCCGCTGCGCCGAAACTAGTCGTACCGCATAAATAAATTGGTGGATTAATACATAGTTTGTTCGTTTTTATTTATTGAAACGAACTTCCACAAAGTTGAGCCTGTTACTATAGACGAAATACGGTGTGTGAGAGAGTGATGCGTCATCTTAAGAGTCCCTTCGTGTGCTTTCTCCGTCGTTCCCTCCGTTCTTGTCGGTGGACCGAGTAAAAATATTCGACGACAGCGCCCTCCCACGCGGAGCCACTCCCACCTCTAAGGCGAGAACGTAGGCATTCGTCCCGAATCTCTCTTTTACGTCCGCCGACTTCGACCGACCGAGTTGACGGGAAACCCCTTTCCCAATCGACCCAACACCTCCCCCCCCCATTTCTCCCTTTATCGCCCCCTTTCGATGCCTACGCACCCGCTCCAGAATGCATCGCGCCAATTTATTTTTCTCTCCTTTTTTTTGTACTCGTACGTATTCTTGTGGTGGTCCGGCCACGCCTCCGCGAGCGATTCGGCGGAGTTTCTGCCGCCGCCGATAACCGAGATCTTCACACCTAAGCTTTTTGTGGATGCACGAACGATGTCAGGATGATTGAACTCTGAGTAAGAGCCGTGAGTTTGAGGGGAAAAAAACCGGCTCCTTCACCTTCCTTCCTAGAATTGGCACGCTCTCAAGGCACGGTACATGTACCCGCGCGAGCTACTCTCCGAGTGTATCAACGCGTGAATGAGTTCAAAAATGCAAAGTAACTTATGGAAATACTCGGAAACAGTGGTGGTCTATGGAGGGGGGACTAAGGGAACCATAGCCCCCCTCATTGGATCGAAACACACACTAGATAAAATCTAAATTTTTGGATCTTGTACAAAGGTAGTTATATTTTCCGATATATTTACCTGCTTTAACGAATTGGAATACAAATAAACTCTAAACTTATGGCTATTTTAACACGCTTTTAGTATGTTACAACCCAGTGGTAGATCCATAGAGGGTCTATAGCCCCCCTTGGGAATCCAATTCATACTAGATAGACTGGTTATTTTTATGAACGCTTGGATGAATTAAAAATATGCTATAACTTATGGGAATGCCCGAGCATAAACTATAATATGCTATAATTTGGTTCCTGCATTCGTTCACGTTCCGATCCGGTTCAACAATCGTTTATGTATTAAGGCGCTAAATCGTACGGGTTCATATATATCGTGTAACCAGTCCTTCAGTAACCAGTCCTTCAAACATGCTCTTTCATCATAGATATATCGAACTTCCACCGGATCAATCCTGAGACGATTTTATATGTTCTTACTTCACCGCTGTTCCTAAGTAGCTTGCATTATTTACTAGATGTCCAGAATTATAGTTCAGCATATTTTCACTGCCTTGCGCATCTTCAATATTTAGTCATCACGTATCTTCACAAAGAGCGTATAAATTGCAATGCGGCGTCAGATTTTTTACATGGGGTGAAATTTTATAAAAATAACAATGATTTTTTACTTTCCGCGATATTTATAAGAGGAAATTTGCGTGCACACTCGCCCCAGAATGTATCGCGCAAATTTATTCTCTCTTACTTTATTTTTGGCCACGTACGTATCTTCGTGGTGGTCTGGCCACGTCTCCAAGTGTGCGATTTGTTGGCGTTTCTGGCGCCGCGGCGCGCCGGCGGTAACCGAAAGTAGCAAACCTAAGCATGGTTTGAATGCACGAACGATATTAGGGTGATTGAACCAGACTAAGAGCAGTTTATTCTTCTTAGAATAGGCATGCTTTTGGACATGCTCCTAATTCATCATCTCTTCCACGTTGTTTAAAATTTTTGGTAGATATCTCAAGTACATCTTCATTGCTTCGTGTCAATGATCTTGCATTATACGTCCTGGAAATAAGTATTTACCATCTTTTTCGGGGATCGAATTTAATTTGTATGGGCGAGATTATCAACTCCTCACGTTCTTCTGTTGAAGAAGATTTTTTTGGGAATCGCTTCTTCTTCAGTTTTTTTAAAATTTCATAATGCCGGCATGTGGTCGGTCTTTTTGGACTTTAGCATCATTCTAAAATTGTGCACAGCATGTAGTAGATGTATGCAGGATGTCGTCAGTATCATTTACTTCTCGAACATTTGCTAGACGTCTAGAAAAATGATTTTTTAAAATATTGCCCGGTATTTACGTGTTATTTGGCATGGAATTTTGTTAGAATAGCAATCAATGTTACTAGCAATCACTAAAAATTACCATTTGTCTTCATTTATCATGCAATTACAGCTGATTATCCATGATTTTTATCGGAGAAATTACCTGTGCACCCGCCCCAGGATCCCTCACCTCAATATATCTTTTTTCGCGCTTTAACGTATTCTTCTGGCAATGCGATGCGGCCACGCCTTCGTGGACGATACGATGGCGTGTCTGGCGGCGACGATAACCGAAAACAGCTCACCCAGGCAACGTAAACGCTCGCATGATGCTGATTTGGCTAATACCGAGAGCTGTACGGCTTACTATCGACGCAAAAAAGATAGATAGCTGAACTTTAAGCATTTGTATGAAATTCTGCCATTCTCCTCCATAGGGCCGTGTCAAATATCTTTTTACGCATTGTTTATTCAACTACAACAATAAATCATTAAAAAATTTATAAACTTAAACGTTTATCTTCAACGGTCGAAAGACTTCAATTTGGTAGTGTGCATTTCCGCAGGGAGATTTTCGTCTTTGTGGATTATTTTGAGTAAGATTAATAATATGTAAACCACCTCACATGATTATGTTGGAAATCTTTTTTCCAAAAAGCATACGTAACTTCGATATTCATGTACTTTTCTACACCTCGGAAATTGAAATCTACCTTTCGGCCATTAAAAAAAATCAAAGAATGGGTAAACTTTAATTTTAAAAAGCTATTTGTAACACGGAAGAATGATAAGGAAGTAAGGAATGCGAATCGTTCTCTCTAAGAACATACAATGAAGTTTACCGATCAAATATTTTGCCCACGACGAGTTCAAGAAGACGACCTTTTCGCCGCTCTCATAGGTCTTCTCGTGTTCTTCTTCACTCTTTCTAGCGTGAAGCTATATGTTTACCTTCAAACATTGTCTAATGATTTATTGTTATAGTCGAATAAACAGCGAGTAAAAGGATATATTACACGACCCTTATGGAGCTTCGGCAGAATTTCATACAAATGCTTAAATTTCAGCGTTCTGCCTTTTTTCGCCGATAGTATCTACCAAGTCGGATGATGTACCAAGATGTATGTAATCATCAAGCGTATTGTGGGAAGATTTTCGGATGAGAAAGTAAAAGAAAGGTGCTATTTCGCTCTCGTCCGACTGCACCTTGAATATGCAGCGAGCGTATGGGATCCGGTGCAGAAAGACTTAATCCGCGAACTGAATAAAATGCAAAGGAAGGCTGCGCGTTTCGTGAAAAACTGCTACGGGCGTACAGACAGTGTTACCCAGATGTTAAGCGAATTTGGCTGGGAGCCGCTGGAGACTCGAAGGCTGCGCGCGAGGCTTAGATTGCTTGAACAATTGAGAATGGATATCTTTAAGAGCGACACAGTGAACATAATATTAGAGCCACACTATATTTCCAGGTCCGACAGAAGCGATAAATTAAGAGAGATGTTTTGCCGAACGGATAGCTTTGGGAATTCGTTTTTCCCCCGAACCATAAAGGAATTTAATAAACGGTAGTCCCAACTTCGTTGGAGCACTTCATTTCTTTTAGCTGTAAACGGCTGGTGTCCTAACACCCCCTGCCACACGCCTTGTAGGCGGCTTGCGGGGTATTATGTAGATGTAGATGAAGTCATCTTCTTCCTACCCAGTTTTAGGCATGTTGTTTGCTCTGACTTCACAATCGTACCTAAGCAGCTACTTAGAGTTATGGTAAATCGTCATCGTTGAATGTATTGTGACATCGTTGTCAGTAGTAGAATTTATAGAATTGCGTCTTTGTAATTTTATTTTTGTCCAGTTTTAGCTATTTTTCAAAATCGCATCCATGTATGATAGCTTTGTGTTTACAGTATTTACAAAGTACACGGGGTATTTACAATTTATCTAAAGCATGTCGTAAGCATGTAAGAGTATCCCGGAAAAAGTTTTTGGAAATGCCTATTTACTATGGGATGAGAACGATGGACAGTTGTAAATTTCCACGAAACTTTAATCGAAGCCGGGTCGTTCAGAATTAAAGTTATGTGGAAATTTACTTCTGTCTTTCATTCATGTTGTCAATGCCTTATACATATAGATTTTTATAGGCGTCTATTGTTAGGCATTTTAAGTGTAACTTAAGATTTATTATTTGTTCACATGAAATGTGATTGGCATTATCAAAAATATTCACAAATTATGATTAACAATGATTAGCGTGTTGTCGCAGTAGGCTCGTTGAAGTGAGTTTATCATAATTATTTATGAAATATGTTCAGTTAAGCAACCACTTTCCTAGCCGCCTGATGGCTTAAATCACCATTGTAGCACACAATTTAATTCTTGAACTTATTAATTACAACGGTGTCGAGTAGTTAGCAGATTCACCTTCCACGTTGTTTAATTGCTCGTGCCCTGTGAGGTACAATCTGTTAAAGATTATCATCTTATTTTTTAGCGCGTCCTGCCGGCATCTATTTAAAGTGCATCCGGTGCTCCGCCAATTATTTTCGATCCGATTACCATTTTTCCACCTCTTTTTCTTGTTATAAGTTCATGAGATATGGTCATACAATCACGAAATTTAAACTATACTTACCATTTTTCCGAACTGAAGGCGGCTGGGTGGAAAATAGAAAGTAGCCATTAGGAAGCACTTCCCCTTCCACCTCTCCGTTCCCCTCCATCCCCATCCCTTTTCCCCTCCGCTCCCGTCCATCCGGCCGACCGGGCGGCGTTGCCAGCCTTGGGAGTAACGGTACTTTCGGGGGCAGCAGAACGAGCGCTCGGCGATCTCGAAAGATTCGGCTTGGCAACACTGCCAGCTGGAGAGCGATGAGCGCTGAACGGAGATCGGAGAGAGACTGCAGGCTCTCGCACACTTTTTCCTGTCGCTCTTCTGTGATTGGCTAGAAGAGTGGGTGGGTTGCGAGCACGCTCAAGGTCAGCCGCCTTCAGTTCAGAAAAATGGTATAGTTCTTCATCCATATTTTAACTGGCGGCCCATTGATTTCTTTAATGCACCGCATAAAATCTTGTCATAGGTCTAGCCATTGTACGTGGTTGCTTTCTTTTGATTGCTGCATTCGTTTCTACTATCTTAGATGACCACTCTAATAAATCTGTTGCAATATATCCATATGTTTCAATTTTTGTACATTTGGCTATGACTTATTCTCATACCTTTCTACTGGCCGACCATCCTCATCGTCTCCTTCGGTTTCTAGGTGGTCGTTAAATTCTACGATTTCGAAGTAGCAAGCTACGAATTGCCTGGTTTAGAGATGTCGTAGTTGAAAATGTAAGAGTTGGTATTCGTACAAGAATGTTATCAATCGAAATAACGTTGTTATTACAAATAATGAATGAGAGTTATAAAAAAATCGTTTACAGAAGTACTCTTCTTGATGATGGCTGTGTGGGTGAGTTTTTAATCAAATGCCCCATCTTTCCCTTAATGGGGTATTTTGAGAGCGGTAATTTGCCCGTTCATTTATAATTCAAGGTGAACTTCTTAAATTTAGCGATGATGACCCCACGAGAGACTAAATCTAAGTTAGCTCGAATAATTATAGCAATTTGTGGTAGACGGCTTGCTTAATTGGAGAAGAAGCAACTGAGAAGCAGAAGCGTGGAGGGAGAAATTGGCCTGATTATTGAGAAAAGCACCCTGGAAGCCAATGTTCTGTGTTCCGTCCGACAGATGAAGTGTAGCTAGGCCGTATACAACGGGAGATCTGGGGGCTCAACCCCCCCGGAATGTTTTGGAAACACGGTATTAATTGCTACTCCTCCTGGAGAACCCCTTCGAAGTGTACCACCTAAAAAACCCGATAAATGTTTGTGGAGTGTGTTGCTTCGAATACTTCGCTTTTAAGTTTGCTTTAAATATTTCGCTCTAAAATTTGTTGCAATTTGCTAACCTTTGCATAAATGAATTTATTAACCTAGCGTAAAAACTGCTCTAAGGTATCTATATAGGGTTAAAAAACCCTTAAAGAGAAATGCTCATACTTCAAAGTTTCCGGTCTTAGTGTATGTCCACAACATTTATTATAGTACTACGCGTTTAAGCGAATCACAGCAATTTATGTTGCTTTTGTACCTGATGATGGCGAAGGTAATTCGCTGAAACACTTGCCTAGTACTATAATAAATACTCTGCACAGACACAAAGTTTTTCATTTTCAATTATCATTGTAATATGTTCCACAGCATCTCGCCGAACACCGTTGAATACTTCCGGTCTTACTTTGTGGAACCTCGAAATTGTAAAGAAATATTCACTTAGTGCATTCCACACTAATACTTTATTCCAGACCATAGTTTAGACAGTAATATTCATAGTAATACTGAGAATCGTTGAAATGACATAGTAATGTGTAAATTATGGTGGGGAATATAGGATGAGTTCGGAGTACTGCGTGAATTTACATTTCCTCATAAAGAAATTGTATCTATGACAAGCAAAAATAATGATGGCAAATAAAACTTTTTACAAAAGAGGCATAAAAAGACATAATTATAGCGTTCGCGTGTTCTTCTCCACTATTTAGTTAGCAATTAGTGGTTTTATTAACTTAGTGGGCCAAAACTATCATGGAAGGAGAGTGGTTGTGAAGGTATTCAAATAAATTTAGGGTGGGTATGTGGTTGTGCAGGATATTACGTTTATTAATTTTCGGAATTTGACCTAATTCATGGGAAAAACTGGAGTTTGTTGTAAAAAGAAGGAGGGATCGATACTACAGGAGGTACAATTTAAAATGAAGGGAAAAAGACATTAGTCAATTTGGCAGTCGTCGATGGCTGGTATATGTGTAGACAGGTGAGAGAAATGTATCCTCATCTGAGGAGATTCTGAGGTGAGCTATGCGCAGTTTCTTTAAAGTTAATAAGCGTATCTAAAATCATTACATTATGCCAGATGTAGTGGTATTGGTTGTTTTAGGTGCGTCGGCAATTGAGGTTATTAGAACTGCAGGAATACGAACCCTGCAGGCTATCGGGATAAGACTTAAATGTCTGGTAAAATATATTGACTTAAACCTTAAATGTTGGTACCTCGTGAATTCTGGGTATAAATTATCTCATGGTGAATAAAAATACTTGGTCGACGAAAATTCAATGGCATTTCTAGCTTCCGATATTTCATATGGAATGCCGTAATCCGTAAGCGAACCAGCACATGCTCCAATATCTGGTTTATGGAATGTGCTAGAGTTCATTAAAGTACCCCCTCTGTGCAGCCATAATGGTAACCAACAACGGGAAGTTAAAAGCCTACTTGTGGTCGCTGTAATGAGGTAGATATTTTTTTTTCGTGGGGTGCCCTCTAACTGTTGACCCTCACCTTCTCGCCAGACACAACCTTCGCTTCAGTGCCTTGAGTCGAGGTCACACGAAGTGGAATAAACCTCCAATAGCATTTCTAGGGCATGTGATTGCGACCGTGAACCCATCGCGAGCACAAAAAAACTCAACTTCATTTGTAAATAAAACTTTTTTTGGGCTTTGATTTTTTTTTAATCTGGCCATCCGGTCGTGTAATTCTCCGAAAACTCTGATCCATCGCACGCCAACTTCTGATGTATTGCTTGAGTCCTGAGAGCGAGAGCCGAAATATCGCGTCTTTATTGATTGCCCTCTGTTTGGTCTCAATGTATTCCGCGGTGATTGAAGTGGGAGGTTTTAGGATAAAAATTCGGTGTTACCCTGAACAAAAGGAGCCAAGGGTAAATGTTATCCTCGTCATTCAGTCATTTTCAAACGTTGATATTTTTTCTTTCCATGGTGTCTATCTTTTCGTAGTTTTACAATCAGATCCTCTACATCCTTCAAATATCCTCTTTATATCGGCGTCAAATATTCAATCCGTCCCCCTATTTTTTTAAGGTTTAACCGGGCGTTTGGAGAAATTAGGGCAAACAAAAAGAGTACATATTTTTTTTAAAGGCCGTAGCATGTGGTACTTTACTCTGCACCTAAACTTTTGTTCTGTATGGCCGGTAAGTATTAGAAGTTTACAGATGAATTATGTGCGATAGAAGCCGGAGGAGAAATTCCAGGGGATCATTGATATATTTCGTTCATATACTCGGTGTTGTAATTTCTTTTAGGGACTTAAAGGAGAAAATTCTTCGAGATATTTGTAGGTAAACGTGATCGATCGAATTTATTCTGCTATCGATCCATTTATTTAGGCCCTCTTGGTTGTAGGCTGAGAACTTTTGTCCATTTCGAATACTTGGCGGGTGAGAATGACGCCATTTGTCGTTGACCCTCGCTCAGAAGGCAACATTGGTCGCTGACAGAGATAGTTTATCATTGTTTTGACCTAACCAATTCTCTACATTATCTTTTATGCGCCGAAGCGAACGAAAGTTAACCTAAAGGACCGTACTATCAATCCAAAGTTGTTTGATATGTACTGTATAATCGCACCAATAATAAATTTTAGTAGCTTTGCGAGTGTCATAACTAATATGATTGCTTACTGTCGTCCTGGCTTCATTTTGTACCACAATATTAATATATTTTCAAATGCACTCAATATTAGGCTGGGACACGTAGATATCGTATCATACAAGCTTTAAATTTGACTCTTTGTGAGCCGGCAAGTACTAATTTACTCTACTGCTGATGTCAAAATGAAAACGCCTTTTAACAGGGGTTTGAAAGGTCACAGATTAATATTTCTGGTGCGTATATCTCGTATCTTTAATATCCTGGAGGAATGAAGTACAGGAAAGAAATATTGCTCTAAGTGTCTTATGACCGGCAGTTTGCCTTATATGATTAGCGGGATGTTTTCTGGATTTAATGGGCAGACTGCGCAAGGAATTTGACACCGTAAAGGTCGCGAGTTAACCTTTTATATAGGTCATAGATGATTTATTTTCCGTAAGCTCGATGCTTTGAGGTAGATCTGGTGATTAAATCTAGATAATTTGTACTCTTTCATATGGTATTAGTGGTAATTATAGCGGCATAGAATCTGGAGGAAAATGCGCTTGTTTTATCATCAGGCGATCATTTCTGTCTTCTTCTTGTAAATCAGTGATTAGATTCCTCCAATGTAGTTTTACCAAATGTTGGTAATTTATGAGCAAAATAATTTACTTTCTCCCTAAAACTAATAACGTATCTAATGCTACCTGATAAATATTCCTGCCGTGGAAATTTTTATCGTTTTTATTAATTATCGGAATGTATGCGTTCATTTTTAAAAAGGAATCGAAAATTGCTCAAACGTTGAATGACATACTCTGTTAACATGGTTTTAAGGTCTTTTTTTTGGTAAGGCAGCGTAGCCACACCGGTTAATATGTGCGAAGTTTTTTGAGTGTGGATTTTTAAATATAATCATTAGGGTGTAAAATAAATTACCTTTCTACCTTAAATAAATTAAATATTTTCACACTGACAGAGGCGCCTGATTAATGCGTTGACAATGGCTTATGATTTTTTTCTCATTCACATTTTAAAGGTAGTTTACCTAATGAAAATGATTCTATCCTCACCCAAATATTTTCTCGTGAACCGTGTGACGAAGTTTCAGTGGTGTACTCGAAATGGACTCATTTTTGAAGCCTCTGGAAATTTGGTTGTAAAAATGTCTGTTGCTGCATTGGGGTGGCAGTGTCCTTGCTAGCCTTGTAGGAGCTCGATTTTAAATATGTATTGTGTAAGTATTTCAGGGATAATCAACCACTACAACGATGAAGTAAAGTGTTCTCGGGTTTCGCACCGGATCAGGTCTTCCATGCCTCCTTCCAACGCTTGTATCAGCAACTCGCCCATCGTCATCAGGGATTCAGGAATCCAAGGATCATTGGATACTTCAATAGTTCGCCGGGAAAAAAAAGCAAAAATTATATCACAACATGTATAATTTGAGGAGATCTCTTTACTATAGTTATAGTAATTATTGGATAGATATTCAGTAATAATCCCCATTCCATTTTACGGTGAAGGCTAATATTAGTGGAAGGATTCTCTTTTAATATTTCAAGCTCGTATCCTAATTTTATCCCATCGGATTTAGGCACCCACGATTGCAGAATAAACTTGATAGGGTTGTCAATCTTCATGCTACCTGTTAATATCATACATGGCATTTTTAGTTTCAACAGTTTCCGTATCGTGAGATATTAGCTGTAACAAATGAATCGTTGGTATGTATAGACAACTCTATACAATTACAGTATCTACTTAGGAGCTGGATGAGGTAAACTTATATGGAATACGAAACTAACATAATAGTGATAATTGCTATTTAATTTCACTTTGAGTCGTCCGTATTTATTTATTTATTTCACCTTTACCACTGACTCACCCTTAATCTGCATCTGTTACATGATAGGCAATCCAAATGTCAACTTAAATTATGAGGAGCATCAACTGATAACGAATGCCGGCGAAAAGTTCTTGATTATATTTTGCCTCCGCTGAAATTACTATTCATTTTACCTATCTTTTCTCACTTCAATTCCACCGTTTTAGCCATAATGTGCGACTGAAAATACGATGGAGGCGTTGGATTTCATTTTGACAACATTTTTTCAGACACTACCCAATCTCCGCTAATGTACTTTGTGGCTAGCACGTACAGAAGTACAACACTCCGCCCGTCGAATGGGACATAAGGCCGTGGTCCCCTAGATTATTATCATGTAAAGCATATTGATGCCGACGCCAGGTTTCTCTCCCCGTTCCATTCTTTCCATCCCCTGCGGCGATACAGGCCTAAGGGCAGGCGCGCACCAGCGCGACCACGACCACGGCCACGACCACGACCCGTGGCATACGACCAGTTTTTGCATTGCAACAAATGGAGCAACGCGCACTAGGCCAAGTGCGACTCGTTGGTCGGACCCGAGTCGTCTGACCAAAATTTTTGAATTTGGTCGTCCCCGACTCAGCGGTCGTTGCGGCCAGAAATGACACATATTGTAATGGCGCGCCGCGCACTGACTCCGACTTCACTCCGACCCGACCATACCGACTGAGCAAGTGGTGAATGTGTTTTGCTATCGTGGTCGTGGTCGTGCTCTGGTCGGAAGGTTTGCGACAGAGATCTGTCGTGGTCGTGGTCGCGTTAGTGCGCGCCTGCCCTAACCTGTTATTATTCTCTCCCAAGTATCTACCTCTCTCCTTAAAACCTGCATTATGCGATCATTTTTTCCATCCCTTTAGAGGGTTTGCTTCAGCGACCGCTCCAGCGATGGCGGAAGAAAGTGTCCGTTTCTCGCAATCGTTTTCCGCGATGGCTCGAGGGATCCATCACTCGTCACGTCCCTTTTTTCCGTAGCTGAAGCCATAGCTGGCAGCAAGCGGAATCAATTAAAGGAGACCCCAGAACATGGTGGTTAAGAGTTACATCTGTTGCCGTTTCGAGCGCATTTTATTCGGCGGCGCCACTAGGCGACAGTATCTCGTTCAGCGTGACTTTCGCCTATAACTGTAGAGGATGTGGTATTTTTTAGTCGAAATTCGTGTCGAATGCGTTAAATGTGGGCTGTATATGATTTATTTGTTCAGTTGCGAATTGCTTTTGTGTATTTCCTCGTAAAAAGCGGATAAAGATGGAGAAAGATCTGAGGTTTTCCCGGCGTATGATGATGTTGAAGTTATTTCGGGTTTCCCACCGGATAAGGTTCTCCATCTCTGCCGACGTTTCGATGGTCGTGTCGTCCATCGTTATCAGGGCTTGATGACGATGGACAACACGACCATCGAAACGTCGGCAGAGATGGAGAACCTTATCCGGTGGGAAACCCGAAATAACTTCAACATCGGATAAAGATGACTGACGGCGCCGCGAGTGGCGATTTTGAAATCTGATTTTAATGCACGCAGAGCTACAATAATTCTACCGGTGGACTTGATAATCCTCTGACCTAATTTTCGTGGCTGGCACCAATCAGTAAATCAGAACGCACGGTAGCTAACAGCGATTGCAACGCCACGCTTGGAATTTAATGGAATGACAATTGTAAAAAACGGTAAGTGATGGAAAAAGGGACGGTGAGAATGACCATGTGATTCAGAAAATGATGGTTCAAGCGATCCCTCTTTCTATCAAACCAATCGCTCTGAGGACGGGAATTGATGGGGAAGGGACGCTGATTCAGGCTCAAACAACGACTGCAATTTCTTCTGATTTTTCTGGTTCTACATCTGATATGAGCGTTTGACACTCATTTCAAGCGGCAAATTCGTCTCGTGACACCACTGACGATAGACTACTCGGGGGCAAAGCGTGTTTCTCGAATTCGTCACCGATGGCGTGAGAGTGGCGCACGTGTGCGTTCGCCGGCGGCATTCCAGAGGGCGTCTCTGCTGTGTGTCGAAAGAGTGGGGTGGGGAAGGAGTGGGAGAGGGGGTGGGGGGTGGGAGGTAGGGCGGGCTGCTGCGTGGACCACACCCTTTGATTTGAGGCCGTGGTCCAATGAACTTCCTCGATTCTCCCGCCTGAGGATCAATCGTCGTGCGATTGAGGTGTCGCGATTTTCTCGTTCGATTCAGAGTTGGCACATTATTTTTTTTTGAAATCGTTTCTGCATGCATGGCATACAAAAAGTAAGAGAATACAAGCATAGAGGTAAGGAAACAGTTCATCAGATGCTACATATGGAACATGTTTCTCTATAGAAGCGAGGCTTGGACATTGGCAGGTATAGAGAAGTCAAGAGGAAAAGAATTCAAATTATGGTGATGATAACCGAAAAATTATGAAGATTAAATGGATCCACCCAGTAAATAATGAGGAAGTGCTAAAAAGAGTTGGGGAATAAGAGAATTATCCTAAAAACCTTAAGGAGAAGATAAGACAACTTATGAATAGAAGGATCAACAACTTTGCTATTTCCACGTAGTAATTTATTGACACCGACCATGGTTTCGTTACAGAGTAACATTATCAAGGTCCAATAAATTACTATGTGGAAATAGCAAAGTTGTTGATCCTTCTATTCCTGCGATTATGGATTTCCACCAAGTCACGCCCGCTACGATTAATTATGAGACAACTTAGTTGGCCACAGTTTGCCACAGTTCTGAGGTATGATGGCCTGATGAAGACAATCGTTAAAGATGGAAGGGAAGAAGGGAAAGGGACGGGCAACAATGAGCTCTTTAGGACAGGTTGTATACGATGTAAAAGAGAATAAATTCGTCACTATAAAAAGGCTAGTGGATAGGAGAGAGGAATGGAGAGCTGCGTCAAACCTATCTTCGGATCGTTGATTAATGATGATGATGACACAAAGTAAAGCTCTAAAAGTACATAATTAAGGTTCTGTATGAACATGATTCCAGGGGCGCAGCCAGGAATTAAGGCTGGGGGGGTTTAGGTGCAACTAATACCGGGGTGTGTGGGGGTTTGGAATACTCACAGGATAAGCGGTAGGTGCGAGATTAATAAATTGCGAAATTTTAAGATAAATGGTTCAAAATGCTGAGTTTTTCGGCTTTCTGAGGGATATTTGGTTAATCATTTTACTCCCCCTTTATTTTTTGTTAATGTTTTATCCCCCAAACCCCCCCTCGCTGCGCCACTGCATGATACTACCTTTTGTATTGCATCTGAAAAGAAGCTTATAGTCTTCCAAGAAAT
The DNA here is from genome assembly GCF_921293095.1 of Ischnura elegans. Classification (NCBI taxonomy): domain Eukaryota; kingdom Metazoa; phylum Arthropoda; class Insecta; order Odonata; family Coenagrionidae; genus Ischnura; species Ischnura elegans. The sequence goes on along the minus strand of NC_060254.1, from coordinate 83,311,779 downwards.
ATTCTATGCACTATTATTGGCCCAGTATGTGACTAAGTGAACCTGATGGATACGGACCAACAGAGAACAAAGAGTCCTCTACCAATGTGTCAAAATGGTTGTCCAAATTGAAACCAGAAGATTAAGATAGGCTGGCCATGTTAGCAAGAGGGAGCTAGACTCCTCACTGAGGATGGCGTGAAAATATCCCGCGTGGTGGACGACCCCTGGCGCATCCTAGACTACGGTGGGAAGATCAAGTGCATCAAGACTTTGGGCTCTAAATGTGCTCGCTCTTTCGCTGAGTCTACGACTTGAATAGCCAGTGGCTGGGGAGCAGCTAGGAATTAAGGCTAGGAGGGTTTTTTTTAGCGCAACTAATACGTTGGTGTCTGGGGGTATGACATACCCGCCAGGGTAATCGGGAGGTGCGGGGGCCCTCCGCCAGAAAATAATTAAGATAAATAGTGAGTTTTACGACTTTCTGAGGGATATTTTATAAATTCTTACATGATTCTATAAGTAATATTAATGAAATTAAGTGAAATGGGTTTAACTTTAAAAAATATCTGATCTCTGGGGGGGGGGGGGGGTTTATTCCCCAAAATCCCCCTCGCTGTGCTACTGGCCAATGGTGTAACTTTTTCAGAGACGTCCGCTAGAGCGAGGAAGGACAAAAATAAAGGGAGGAAGATTCTTCAGATAAACACTGATCCGCGAGGTGTGTACAATCATCGAAGCAATTAATTTGGGCCAGCATACCTAATGTCTGGTATTTATTTGAAAATTTTAGTTTAGAAGGGTGATCATTTTTTTAACCCATGAGTATTATGGTAATTTTATTCATTATTAGCTATGCTAAGTAGCAAGAATAAAGAAAAGAGTAAGATAATGTTTGCTCTATTTCCAATAATTGTAGTGTGTTTATTGAGAAAGAATATTAAGGAAATAAAAGAGAAGGCGCCAGGTGTGAAAAATACGCGGTAAAAAATTTAGCATGCTGCAATTTACCGATTACATATCAGCCATAGCAGAGGCTTAGAGAAATCTTAAGAAAATTATATTTGTTATGGAAAACATAATGAAAAGATGAAAGCTGAAAATATTTGTCTATGAAAAACATAGGTCTGCTGTAGAAGAGAAGAGGCGAAGACCAAACTGAAAATAGGAACCAGTTAACTTGAGATGGCGAAGGAGTTCTGCTACCAGTGTAGCCGAGTGACCAATATAGTATAAACGACGGTATATAATATAATATAAACGACGGTAATGGTCAGTAGAATTGCCCAAGCGAAGGGGACATAATGAGGAGACTTCTTACTGCAGAAAATTATGCGTTGAAGTTTGGAGGAATTTTATCAGGACTTATATTTTATTATATTTGGAGCATTGCTTATGGTACTGAGGCATGGACGATGGCAGCAGCGGAGATAGCAAGGTTTGAACACATCTTTCTAAATGTGGTGCTATTAAAGCATGGCTAAGATCAATCGGATAGATTGCATGAGTAATGCGGAATTTCTTGTTAGGTCAGAAGAAAAGAGAAGTCAATTGAAAATCCTGCGCGCAAGACGGGACAATTTATTCCACTGCATGGTCAGACACGGAGGCCTGATGAAATCATTGTTGAAGGACAAGTGGAAGGGAGGAATGGCCACGAATGAGATATATAGAGCAGATGATGATGGATGTTACGCAGAGGAATCACTTTTTTTGCACTCCAGCAGTTGGGTGAAAGTGTACTAAAGTGGAAAAGTTGTATGCAACATAAGCCGAATTATTTTGAAATTTGGAATTTTTGTTAATGAGTGAGTCGACAACCCTAAAGCCTGGCGAAAGTCTGAAAGGGTCTTTAATTCCAAGTCTTTGTCATTTTTATTTCGTGTATGATTGTATTATAAGGAATTCAAATTATTATTATAATTATGCCGATGTTTAAGCATAAGCCGATAGGGGAATTGAGAGGAGACTGCGTCAGACCAATTGCAGGATTTGTAACTGCTGATGATGATACTCCTATATACCTCCCAAGGGGTTTAACACGTTGTCAAATCTAGGCTAATGAATTTTTCCTGTGCGCAATACTGAGCAGTCGACGTCGATGTCGACGAACCAATTGTCGGAAAACATGGGAAAAAAAGGCTTCGTATTAGATGCATGGATCAAGTGATTGTGGGTTCAGAGAAGTGGAGACACTTGGCGAATAAAAAATAAGCTAATAGGAGAATGTAGTAAGAGCTGACATAAACTACTTTCAGAATTTAAGTAATGAAATAACAGAGAGATGGCACTTTTCCACAGGTTTATTATTGAAATATTATTGTGGAAAAGTACCATCGCCCTGTTCATTCAATACTTACAGGATGTCATTCCACTATATCTCGCCTGCTTCTGTTACTTTTACTTTCAGCATTATTCACCTATGATATTGATAAGATTAATGTAATTTGTGTAATTGAACGAAATCTTTGAGGAATGTGGCGGTCCAGTGGATAGAGCATTGGTTCACTAATCAGAGGATTCCAGGTTCATAATCGGGATCCATTGGACACCCCATCTAAAATCTCCGGTGCCAGGTGGGTCAGGGAAAAAGACTGGCCCCCCGCTCTGTGTGTATGTGTGAGTTGATACACCTGTAACTTAGTTTTGGGTGAGCTCTGCCCTCGCCTATTCGATATTCAGGTTGGATTACTGAGTGAGTGATTGTATATTGGGGGATGGGAAGCCAAGGGGTACAAATGGTTATTTTTATAAACAGAACCCGGTACAAAAATTGACTTCTAACCCCCTCATATGATATCGTTGAATTGAGCTCGGGCACCGTTGCAACCGACTCTTCTGTGCGGGCTTTGTGGGGGGGGGAAAGGGAGGGCAATCCCACCGCTACTGCAGCAGCCACCCCCTATAGCCCCCCCGGCCGATGCTGCGGCGTCAGAGGAAGACAGACGGAGGCGGGGGCGGATACGGGGGATGGGGGATCGGTGCGCGCTGGTTGGTACTCGGATCCGTTGCTAGGCGATGGCCCAGCCGCCGTATAAACCCACGCGGGAAAAACAACAGCAACGAGAGCATCAACAACAAAGGCGGTTGTGGCGTCAGGGGCCGCCGCTACCTCGGACAGCGCCGCACTCAAACATGCGCCCCCGTTTACTCACCACTTCTCCCCACCCTAACTCCCCAGGGCCAATTCAGCACACCTTTTAGGATTCCAGAGGTCGCACGTTGACAATCCACTGGAGAACTCAGGTGAATGTTTATCTCACAGAAGAGTCACAGAGTTTTATCCCGCAAAATTTCCTTTTAACATATCAATCTTTACATCATCACATCGAATGCATTATTGACATTTTGGGGTTTGTTTCTAGATCCAAACATTTGTTGAATCAAGAGAATTTGGGTGAATAGAAGTGGAGATACCTGGCGAACAAAAAATAAGCTAATAGGACAATGTACCAGAGAGCTGAGATAAACTTCTTGATGTAAGACCAACTCACCACCTTTTAGGACTCCAGAGATTGTAATTTTCCAAGCCACAGGAGAACTCAGGTGAATGATTATCTCAGAGGAGAGTCACAGAGCTTTAGTCCGCAACATTTTATTTTCACCTGCGAATCTTTATTCACACCGAATACGTTTTTGATATTTTGGAGTTTGTTTCTAAAGCCCAAAAAAATGTTGAACAGATGAACATAAAAAAACAGATAGCCCGCAAAATTTCCTTTTCACCTATCAATCTTTACATCATCACATCGAATGCATTATTGACATTTTGGGGTTTGTTTCTAGATGCAAACATTTGTTGGATCAAGTGAATTTGGGTTTACAGAAGTGTAGATACTTGGCGAGAAAAAAATAACTGAACAGGAGGATGTGCCGGAGAGTTGAGATAAAATACTGTCAGCATTATTTACCTACGATCATGATAAAATTGCTGTGAGACTAACTTATCACCTTTAAGGACACCAGAGATCGCTTGTTTCCAAGCCACAGGAAAACTTAGGTGAGTGAATGATTGTCTCACAGAAGAGTAGATTTACTGAGTTTTAGCCCACACAGAAGACTCCACTTCTTTGTTGATTGAGATCAAATCCCCGATATCATATCCAGCCACTCATTCAGTAATTTAACCCCAATGTCGAATAGGCGAGGGCGGAGCTCACGTGAAACTAGGCTACGTGCGTGTGAAAATTGAGTCTTACTTGAAATAGAAATGGTATTAGTAATGGATATTCATCCGAGAAACCTTAGAATGATTATTTCTTACCTCCTATAGGTGCATTTTATATCCAGAGCTAGCTTCGTGCCTTAAAGAAATTAAAATGATTGAAAAAAATGATGATCTTGAAAATGTTATCTCATCTAGTGAATATAAGGATCCTCATTTATACATATTGTGTGGCTATACCTTTACCGATTTATTTCTTGTCAACGTTAATTTGCAATGAAATTAGTGTTGCTCCTAAAGTTTGTAATTTTTGCGGATGAATGTTTATCAATTAATATAATACCTAATTATTTTTATATTGGTACAAAAAAAAGAAACTTAAAAATCTTTCTGTCTTATAAGAACCGCCGGAGAGATTATTCTACCCTGAGAAGTTAAGAGAAAGTTGTGTGCCCTTTGAATAACAAATCATAGTCAATTATTATAACAAGTATGCCCTCAGACGTGATTTGCTGGTTTATGACTTTGAAGCTTTGTTTATAGTATCAGATTCCCCATGAACTGTCCTGAATGGGCTACCTTTTGTTTCGGCACTCTCCAGCAGAACAGCAGCCGCCCGTAATGGGTTTGTACATTTTTACTATCGTCGTGTCTGATAAAATCCGGAAATCAATGAGAGCAGCATTTTCCATTTTTCTATCCGTCGTATATTTCTCAAGCTATTTACGACGAAAAGACCACAGCCTTAACATTTTTCTGAGAGAAGTTAATGACGTCACGGACTCACGAAGGCGGCTCACCGCGTGTGCACTACTCCTCAGGGGGCCTTCACAGTTCGGCGTTGCGTTGACGCCGCGGCTAGCGAGCCAATCAGAGCCCGTCTTTGAGAATTGATGACGTCACGTCTCCAGCTCGCTGCGTCGTTGCAGAAAAACTGAACCTGTTCAATTTTCTCTGCGTCAAGGCGGCAGTACGCCGACGATTTCGAATTGGTGTTTGTTTATGGGTATGCAAATATGCAAGATTAGCTCTAATGGGAGTGGCAAATGCTATTTATTTTATTATTTACTATTATTTTGAAGTGTTCAGCTTAGATATTTCGTATCTTTAACCCTAAATTAGATTACAATCACTGAGGAGCATAGATTAGCGTAACACATACCCGTAAATGGAATCAAAAGCTAAATACAGCGTGAGAGGTGCTTGTTGGTGACTAAGGCCGTTTAAATTCCATTTTATATCCAATAATTGTGCCCTCATGATCTACTCAGTTAGAGCTATTTAGATAACATGACTAGGACACTCTGTTTGAACAACAGTTATCATTAATAAATATTCCTGATAATATTCCACGTTACTCATGTTCATTGAGTGTATGTAATTAGCTATTTTTCGAATATTCCGAGTTAGGAAATAAAATTTAAAGGTCATAATAATGCATAGGCAAGGGCCATCACTACATGCATTATTAACGACTTTATGGTCGCCATATTAACTTCAAATGCTATTTATAGTTAAGAAGAACATTTTAAGAAATGAAATTGGGTAATCTTGCAGAAAACAGCATATGTATTGTGAGTTTGGTTCGAAATCCTAAGATGATATGCTCACAGGCCGATTTTTAGGAGCCGACGCTTTTTGCCTTTCATTTGTTTTTGCAACGCAGAGCTGTGAAGGGCTCCAACTTGCTGCGATGAGTTAGCTCCGTCCCCAAGTACGCAACGCCGAGCTATGAAGGCACCCTCAGTCTCGCGCTTCAGTCCCACATGGTTCGGTCTTATTTACAGTATAGAGAGCGATTCTTTCCCTCTAGAAACGGCTCTCCGTGAATGAGTTAAATGAAGCAAAACTGTAGTGACGTCACCAACTTACGAAAACTGGGGGCAACTTCCGCATTTTTCATTTTAAGTTATGAAAGAACTTAGTGTTTCATCTTAACTTATCCATCCCTTATATCTACCTAATTCTGTTGACAGTTTGCTATTTCTGGTCCGAGTAAACGACCCCATGGTATGGTATTAGCAGGAGACGACCAACAGCTGAGGTCATTTGCGCCATGAGAGAAGGGTATGGATGGAAGGCTGCAGAGAAACCCGGCGTCGGAAATTAGCCTGCTCCTAACGAAAGTCGCCAAGGGGACCACGGCTTAACCTCCCATCTGACGGACGGAGTGTTGAGCTGGAATTGTCCTCCACTCAAGCAGGGATCACGAGGTCTCTGAAAATTCTCTGCCACCGCCGGGATTTGAACCCGAGTCCAGAAGGTGGGAGGCCAATACACTAGCCACCACACCGACCCGATCTCCAACCCCATTTTCCCATGCAAATCTAGACCGTAGCACGCATATATTCATCAAGGTACTCCATTGGTGCAAGTGAACTCTGACTCTCGGAATTATACGGCGTAGAGAAAATAGAAGGTATTGATATTTCTGAGTAACTCCCCCGCATATATCGATTTCAAGGAATTAATTACTCGTTCGTTCACTCACCTTTCGCTCTGAAGCACCTTCATCGACTTCAGCCGCTCACTTATATTCTCCACCAAAGTAATGATTCGCTCCCTTTCCGTCCCGAATGTTGTTCTTCGTTACATGCGCCAACTTTGAATTCGTCGTGGGCGTAAGTACGCCTACTACACGGCTACTTTGAGAGATGGGTAAATTCTCAATGGAGGTGGGAACAGAGAGGAAGCCGTGGGTTCGTCCTTAATTACCTCGGAACTATTCTCTTGAAGTCTTGTTAGCACCGCGGAGATTCCTCGCAAGGGCGTCGCTTGAAGCAGGCCTGTCTTTGGGGAGTGGAGATATTTGTGCCACTAGACTCCTCCGCATTCCTACCTCATCCGCTCTTGCGCCTGGTCCATTCTTCTCCCGGCGGACATTAGGTTGTTATTCTATAGAACGGGACTGGTAATCTCTCAGTCTAGCGACAAACTAACTAACTAGCTCCAGATACCTGAAGTTCACCTGTTCTGTGGGAGTAGGCTCGATAGTTATCTCTTCTATAGCTGCCCACTTTGTTGAAAGAACTGAAATGATATAATGGGCGGGTTTCTCACTTGCATTCCGAAAAAATACCATTATGACATTTCGATATGTCGCATGTGTGAGTGGTACACTCTCATACTAAGCAGCAAACTAATTAGCTCCATTTACCTGAAGTTCCCCTGTAATGTGGGAGTAGGCTCGATACCTATCTCATCTAATGCCGCACACTATTTTGAAACTACCGAAATGATAAAGTGGGTGGTTCTCGCAAATACAGGGTGTCACATTTATCTTGACCACCCGAAATAACTTTTTGTCCAGATGCAAATTCAAAAATGTGTCAAGCAAATGTTCATTAGCCGTCAGGGGGACATTAATCAGCATGATTGCCTTCCTTGTAGCTTTGTTATTTACAAAGATATGAACAGCGGTATTTTTTTTAAAATGCCACTCTATATTTTTTATTCAGCAATTCATTTCCTCTCCTAAAGACTTATTAAAAAATGTAGAACAGTGGACCATTAACATACACTATGTGGTATGAAAAATGACTGACTCTCTTGCACTTAGTGGAGGTACGCGGGTATTGGAACTATTCCACTTGTTGACGTTGACGGTGATCAAATGAAAACATAGTAAAATGCACACAAGTCTTAAGAAGCTCGTCCACAGGAAGTGGCTCGGGTTGTGTATTATTGTTGTTTTTGTTGTGTATTTCGGGTGGTCAAGATAAATGGGACACCCTGTTTATCGCTCAACAATCCTACTAAAACATATTCATATGTCGCGTGTGTAGGTGACACTCCCTCATACTAACGGCAAACTAACTAACTTGCTCCAGGTACCTTAAATTCCCCTGAACTGTGGATGGAGGCTCGATAGTTATTTCGTCTGTTGCCGAACTCTTTGTTTAAACAACTTAAATGATAGAGCGGACGGTTCTCCCAATGTGTCCCTCAACAATCCCACCATCTCATATCGATATGTGGCGTGTATAAGTGGAACATCCTCTTACTAACGACTAACTAACTAGCTCCAGGTAGCTGGAGTTCCCCTGTATTGTGGAGGATAGTGCTCGATTGTTATGTCGTCCATAGTGACACACTTTGTTGAAACTACTGAAATGATATAGTGGGCGGTTCTCGCAAGTATATCCCTCAACAAACCCACTATAATGTATCGATATATCGTATATATGGGTGATACTTCCTCATACAAGCGATAAACTAACGAATTAGCTCCAGATACCTTAAGTTCTCCTTTACTGTGGGAGAAGGCTCCCTCATACTGGTGACAAACTAACTAACTAGATTCTGTACTGTGGGAGGAGGCTCGATAGTGATCCATGGTCGCGTACTTTGTTGAAACTACTGAAATGATATAGTTGGCGATTCTTCCACGTATATATCTCTCAACTTTCCCACTATCTCATATCCATATGCATATATTTAGACTAGTGAAATTAGTAATTTTCAAACTTGAGAAATGCATTTCCCAAAAACTACAGTCTATAGCTTGGTTCAATGGAAATAGACCCGTTATAATCATAATTGCTGCTACATCTGTCCTTACAATTACAATTAATCTATATATTTTTTAATTCTATTCAATTAGCAATAAGAAAAATTCACGACCTATGTAATCACTTCTCATTTGCAGTTTTATTAGTCTTAAGTTAAATCTTAGCCTAAAAAGTACAATATTCTATAGTTTCTTGTTTCGAGATATTTAGGATGCAATGCCAAGCAAACCAAGAGAGGTGTATCGCTATGAACAAGAATCAACAGTTCACTAGACTAGCGGGCTGATTGTGGTTTTAAACCCTACCCTTTCTATGGCGAATACTGCAGTCCTACAGTCCCAATGGAATCTTACGACGCGACGTTGCTAAGCAGACTGCGCTGGGACTGGGGAGTCTAATTTCCAAAACAGGTCGTCGTGGGTGGACGGATTGGACTATTGTTCACTTTCTTCGATGGCAAACTATACAATTTTTCTCATACCTTCAATGAATTTGAATGTTCCTGCTTTTTCCTGCTAAGTGTCATGGAGTGGGCATTATTGCATTCTTGGTAGAGTTGGTTGAATGAAAGGAAAGTATGGTCAGCTATATATCTGATTCTTGGGATAGTCATTTCTTCACAGAGACACTTTGCTGGCCATTTTACCTGACTTGTGCTTACATTCTCCGCTGTTCCATTTATTTTACCCCTCCCACATATTTCACGTATTCTCAGTCTTTGGCAAGGGTTGCTATTCGATAGGGAGAAATGCTGCCCATCAAGTGATGGCACTCTAAATAACTAACTCCTTCGGGTTTCAGTTCGTGATATTTATCTACTGAGTCTGTAGCGGTGGAATGAGGCGTGCCATTTATATTTTATTTCACTGTGTCTTCTTATTAACCACTTCAACCCTAGGCATATTCTATTCATATAAGGGAGGCACAGAGGCACGTGCTCCCCCAGACGCTTGAAAAAATCTGCATAATTTTTTATACGGTTATCATTACGTTCGTTTTCTTTTGTGTATTACGGAGCCTCAATCATTTAATTTCATATAAATGACTGTTATGCTAAAACAAAGAGAATTACTTTGTTTACAGTAATTGTTGTGTCGTGTTTTTGATCTCAAGTATGAGAAGATTGTTTGCCAGTCAGATCCTTGTGCCCTCCCTGAAAAAATCCTGGATCCTCCCCTGACTACGACGATACTGATACGTGATCAATGCCATGGACTATATACTGATTTACGTGTAGTTTAGTTTTTGAAACACAATGAGCAACTTTTACACCATGAAGTACTGACGTATTCCATTATATAAATGCAGCACAGAGCCCTCACTTGATGTTTTTCGATCAAAAAAAGGGAATACCGATATTTTTAGAATTACGATCTATTGAACGATGCAGCACAGTATATAACTAGAGTCACAATATGTCACTATATGATATATAATAAATACGGGAATTTACTTTGTTAATTTACTTTACGCTAAACTATGTTTGTTTTTCTTTTTCTTTACGCTAAACTTTTATGTTTTTCTCCCATTCATTTATCTCTCGGATATTATTACGTCGCTATTTGGTTGTGAGGAATTATGCTTCCTCTTCAATCATTTTCCCTCCACAGGGTAGAGATGCATGTAGTTCCTTCATGCTGTTGGACGAGGCGCTATTATATTCGTGTCTATCACCTTGGCCTTTTTGAAAACGGCTGGAATGATATTGTACACAATCGTGCTTATTTTCCAAAGATTGACTCATAAATATTTTATCCTGATACAATATATCTATGGACGTAGTCTCCACAGATTTAGCCCTATTCACCTCAACTTTATTCGATTTATAAAATGAAGCAGACCAGTTTATGAAACATTCCCCCAATCACAGCTAACACCGCGGGTCAATCGTGAGATTAGTTTTAGAGATCTTACGATAATTCATGTCTTACCTATCCGTGTCATTCATTCAGGCAGACCTATCTTCATTACTACTGGTTTGTTAAAAAAATAATATTTCTCTATGCTAAGTAGAATTGTGACATTTTAAGTTTATGTGAACAAGGGAACGCTCTTTTTGAGTTTTCACGCCCATATTTACGACAGCTTAAGTCAAATTAAGTTACTGTGAACAAGGCTTTAAGCGTAGATTATATAAGACGGTATGAAGTACCAAAAAATTCGTTGAACGTAACGGTTGTACTGCTATTCCTTATCTAGAACCAATAACCTAGTATAACAGAAGTCAGATGTTCAGAAATCCGCAGGGATATCTGTGAGGATAGAGTAATGGGGATTACAAGGTAATATAACTAATCGTCAGTATAATAATGAGTCTTTAGGCTAGCGAGATGAGTATGGTTTTACTCACGGTCCGTCATATTCCACTAAAATTCCGTCATAGTTCCTTTTAGAGGAAGTTCTATGTTCCACTACATGGAACCAACGCAAACTGACAACGCAGTTCTTTATTTAGGTACACGATTGATAAGTTTCCCTTTTGCTGCCGAAACTTATGTGATGGAGCGTGATTATTATCATGTGCATCGACAGGCCTGTAGTGGAGGCCGTTGAAATGATGCGGTCGGCGAGCATGTTCATTTCCTTGGAATACTTCATGTATCAAAATTGCATTTTCGACTACCTTTGTACAAAATGTAGACATTTCGCGAGATAATTGCCATTGAGAAGTTGACACATGATTAATCAATGGAATTTTTCCGTTTTTTGGACCGGAGAATATTACCCTACCTCTATCATAGGAATGCCTACAATTCACATGTATTCTAAATACCATTCCTGAAAAATGTTTTCCGGGAACAACGGTTCAGCGAAAACGCCATCCGAAGCCTCATTACCGTCTCTCATACCGCCTTGTTCTGCGTGGAAATTATTGAAATAGCACAGTTCGCGGGCACAATAATAGACTACATCGAAATTCTGAAGTATTTGTTTCTATATCTTGGAATTTATTTGATTTTTGAAGCATAGGTAGTTAAAAATTCTACTTGTTTACAATTTATAAGCTCAGTTCAAAATATTTTACTTGGTGCATTGGGAGAGATGTACAATCAGTTATTCAAATTCCCGTCACAATGTCAATATGAAAGAGTTTGTCGTGGTTACAAAAAATAAAAGCTAATTTACATCATCTGATGTCTTTTTTGGGAATCTTAATGTTACTCTCACTCCATTACTTACTATTTCTTTGGCTAAACTTTTATCCTTCGGTGATTTTATGGAACATTTTTCGCATGCGTGTATTAAAACGGCCTTTACTGTGATAGAGTCACTCTCTAACATCCGCATTATGGAAAATTGCTATTGATTGAATATTTGAAATACATGACTACCTTGTTTGATCTATTCATGATAGAATTTTCTCGCTATACTTCGTAGCCAATTATGGGATCATTTAAAAGTTCTTTTTCATTGTCTGACGTAATAGAGTTTAAAAAAAAGAGAACCTTTTATATAATTTTTTTGATCTGTTCTGTCTGATCGGTTTCCTACTTCAACCCATTAGCGATGAAAAATCGGCATTAACCATATCGCGGATAAGTTGATGACGTCATGAATTCGCATAACGGGTCGTCGCTTCTCTGTTACTTCTCGGCCTTGTACTTGGACCTCATGTTTCGTGAAGGAATAAATCAATGGAAACTTCTTGGATTATCTTTTATAATAATTAAATATTTATTATTACTAAAAAATTCAACACAATGAAATAAGAAGACATATGCTAGACAGGCTGACTTAGATCATAAGGTTACTGCAGGACGGCTGCCGTATACAGCAAGTTCACAGCAAGACGGCTAGATGAAGACAGTCGACTGTTGGTGGAGCGCAGACAGTTGAGCAATAGCGTGACCAAGGGGACTGTATAAAAGGAGGTCGAATACCATTCCATATAAAGCTGTTTTTTGTTGCCAGTTCGGTCGTATTTTAATCGGTTTTCAAAATTGTCCGCGGCGCAGTGAACTTTTGCGATCCAATTTTTCCAATATTTTGCATTTTAATATTTACTTGTAAGGAATAGAAATTTTAACTTGTAAGGATAAGAAATTGTCAGCCTCGGTGGTGGCGCGGATAAGTCCTAGTCTACCATACTAAAGGTCGCGGGTTCGAGTCCCGCCTTAATAGGTTTCCCCTTTAAGGACATGAGTGTGTGTTATTGTCTGTTGCTGATTGTTTAAACTCCCAATGTAAAGGCCATAGTGTGCTGTTTTCGGGGGTAATTGAGATAAATAAAAAATAAATAAAGTAATAAAGTGGATAGATCACATCATCATGTATATAAATTTCGGTTAATTCCCTTAATCATACCTTATTTCCCCGTGAAACTCGGATCACTTTGTCCGTCAGCGACGCGAGTGGCGACTTTGTAAACTCATTTAAATACGCGGCGGGTGACAACACCTTTCGAGGCTGACTTGAGGATCCTCTTCTACAATATTCGTGAGCACGACGAGACTTGGCGGCGCATGCGCGTTGGGGCACAGTAGACGACGCACGGTGACCTCTCAACACATTCCAACACCTCGCATAGTTCCATATTGATCACGTTGTTGTGTACGATTCCTTCCTTCAGAGAAAGGCTCTCTCGAACAAGAAAAATAAATCTGAATGTCATTAGACATAACCTGTTTAGGAAATGTGGGAGGAAACTTAAGCGTTTTTCAATTTAAAGTTATCGAGGAAATGGCTAAATGTGGTAGTTTTTTTGTTTCGTCGTAACTTATCATTTCCATCCTCATTACATTAATAAATATGCGATACCGGGTTTGAGTGAACGACCTTTTTATATTACTATAATCGCTATCAATTGATATTTCTTTAATTTTTTAAATTTGATTCCTCTTTTTTTCGATGTTCCCCGTGTCAATATAGGTACGCCTAGGTAATGAGGACAGCTTTGATCACTACAGAGTCGCTGAAATTGCATCAACTAATCCTTTGTGAATTAAGATTTTCCCTTTGAAGTAATTTGGGCGGGATGAAGATACTAGATGTCAAAGTGATGTCAAAGAGAGTATAGTTAATGGGTAAGGAATACTTGATGAGTACTGCGGAAATTGCGCCACCAGATTGAACCGTCACCGCTCGGAATTAACGAAGGAGAACATTTCAGAGATAATAGCTACACATGTCTGATATCGCCCGTAGAAAATATTACTGCCTTTAATGTAGTGGTATAAGCCTTGATATCTCACCTTGAGGGTTCGTAGTACAAAGTTTCCTTTATATTTCAAATTCTGTTTGTGTACATGAACCTTGTATCTTATGTTATATCCAGAGGTATTTCAGAAACTTCTTTCGGAAACTAGCGTTGTCGAAAAGTTTCGTCTGATGTGAAATGTGAACGTTTAAAAGTATCTTCATTCAAGCCATTCCACGGAAGCGTAATAGCAATCCTACACGTTATAGACGAATAAAATCGTTAAATTGTGTTATATTTATTATTTATTACGTCATTTCTTGGTTGGGCATTAATATAAAAGCTTACATTATTCTCCTGCAAATCTTTTGGATCTTTGGTGTTTCTGTTACTCGTTATATAATCCCAAGACAGGATTTTTCATGTCAAGTACGAGTCAATGCAAAAATGTTTTTGAGGAATAGCCATTAGTTTCACCATGAAATTTTGGCAGCCTTTTTAGTACTTTTACGATGACCAACATTATTTTCGATATTTATCGGATTTTTAGCATATGAAGGTCATCACAAGACTATGGTAAGCATTTCTATCGGAACGGATAACCGTAGGTCTCCTTTCTATCGCGCTTAAGTGGAACTTAGGGAATCTTGGTCTGCTGGGAGCAGCTAACGTGAGTTAACCAGAGGCTCATTACAGAATTTAGACTCTCTCAAACATATGATTAATGTATGTAAAATTCATGAGTGTCACATGAATGACGATCGGAATTTATCGAGCAAAAGAGATTCTACTTACTTAATTTATTGAAGTCATTATAGGGACAGACAAATAATATATGAAGTTGTATTTCTGGAGAGTATTATCAGTAATTTCCGAGCTTTTTCACTCACTTTTTCTTAACTTGCTTCGTCCGATCGTTTTGTCGTTTCATCGATGGAATCTTGTTATTGATTTTAGAGTCACTACCCATTGTTGGATCAGCTTGAAATTTTGCTCAATTTCTCGTTTCTGATGATAATGCAATATTAAATAATGTAAATTAATAATAACAAATGAAAATGAATTTGGTTCCATTGTGCTCTAATTAATGAAATAAATTTTCATACGGAAAAATAGTTTTAACTTTTCTCAATAAATAGCGTTAACTATAATTTTTTTCTCAGAAATTTCTCGAGCATCTCTGATTAAATCAATTTAATGGGAATTCGTTTTCCTCCGAACCATAAATGAATTTAATAAATACTAGTCGTAATTTCCTTAGAGCACTTTATTTTCATGTGTAAACGACTGGTGTCCTAACACCCCCTGCCACACGCCTTTTAGGGTATTATGTAGATGTAGATAACTTCATCCGGCCGGCCAAACAAATCCCTGTTTACTTACAATTGGCTCATTTAATCTGGAACCTGATTTTAATGAGATTATGAAGTCAAAACGACTGTATCATTCGTTACACTAATTTAGTTGCATATAAATAAAGGAAGGAATCTACTCAGTTTACATTGATTTTTTCCAACAAGATACTTTAATAATTTTCCACGTTCATACTATAATTTTTGAGGATATTAAATGACTGGCTCTGATTTACCAACTCATCAAGCTCTTCATCTATCATTTATGATTAACCTATTTTGAACCCAAGTGCTATTTTCCGGGTGATGAAAAAAATTTTTTTCTTTATAGTGCATTTCATATTGTTTTCCGAAAGAGCAAGTTTCTTAAAAATCTCCTTTTACTTTATTTTGATATATTTTAGTTTTCGATCCACAAATAGATTTTTTCGAGCCGCTGTAACGTACAGCTACACGATTGCAGTTGGAGGATTGGATTGTACCGTTGCGAATGGTAGTCCGCATCAACGCCGGAGCGCATGGGAGCCGCGGCGTCGGGTGCCGGCCGCGTCGCTATCAGTCCTCAGCCGTGGCGTGTGTGGGGACCTAAGTTGTTTCTCACGGTTTATCGTCCCCTCTGCGGAGACTCCACTGAATTCCCAAGCAGGTGGAATGGCTTTTTGAGAAAATGGGTTATCTCGGGAGAAAATTAAACATTCGGGTCGCAGGAAGCAGGGCGATTCACTTGATTAAACTAAGGATGGGCTCTTGGGAGATTTTCAGGTCATCTTAAACCATCGTTAAAAGTCCTTGGGTTAAAGTTGGTTGAACAGTAATCGTAGGACCTATAGAGACCATATTAAAAAATTTCAACTTTCTTCGTAAAATAATTTTTAGCAGGTCCGTCCCATTCACCCATTCATGCGATACTACGGTTGGTGTTGTAAGTGAGGGTAGACCTCACACCGAGCTAAGTCTCGGGTGTGTGAATGTAACGCACTCAGGGTAGGAGGGCAAGTTACTTGCCCTGCGCCACTCGCTACTTAGAGGATTTTGTTTTGGACGCCGAAAGACTTCATTCGGCATCCATTGTAATTGATAATTCCAAGCTAATCATCATCATCATCAGTGATTACTGTCCTTAGACAGGTTTCCACTGGACTTCTCTCCATCTTTCTCTATCCTGAGCATCCTCCTTTAGGTCTTTGTATTTTCTTCCTCTTCTTATATCATCCAACATTCCCATCCTCCTTCTTCCTCTTCCTCTCTTTCCTTCTATCTTCCCTTCTATTATTCTCCGTTCCAAACAATTCCTTCTTAATATATGCCCTAACCAACTTGCCTTCCTCTTATGAATCATATGCATTAATTTTCTTTCCTCGCCTATTCTTCTTAGAACTTCCTCATTCTTCACTCTGTCAGTCCACTTCACTTTCAACATTCGTCTCCATACCCACATTTCAAAACTTTCTAAATATCTCTCCTCCTTCTTTTTAACAGTCCATGGTTCACATCCGTACAACACTACACTCCACACAAAACATTTCATAAACCTCTTCCTCATCTCTATTGGAATTCTTTTTGCTGTTAACAATGCTTTTACCTTTCCATACGCTCCTTTACCTATTGATATCCTTCTTCTTATTTCCTCAGTACAACTTCCATTCCATCTTACCAGACTTCCCAAATATTGGAAAGTCTGTACTTGCTGTATGATATTTCCTTCTAAGGATATACAAACACAACCTTCTTTTCTGCTGATTCTCATCACCTTGGTTTTATTTATGTTTAAGTTCATTCCAAATTCCCTCCCCACATTCATTATATCATCCATCATATAGTTAAGCTAATAGGACCATTAAATCAATATTATTATAATGGACCGGTGTTGCACATTAGGAAATATTTAATCGTGTCAGGCGAAACATGATGAAACTCTTTCATGATGAATCAAAAAAGGAAAGACAATGGCAGGTTCTACAATTTAATAAATACTTCGACCGGTTTCGAATACATGGTGTCATCATCAGGCCCGATGTATTCAACGGTGTTTGGCGAGATGTTGTGGAACATATTGCAGTTATAAATGAAAGTGAAAAAACTTTGTGAAACAGCGATGAATCGCTGAAACACGTCGTACTTGAATAAATACTGTGGACATTCAGAAAGTTTTTTTCACTTTCATTTATATCAGGCCCGATGATGATACCATGTATTCGAAACCGATCGCAGTATTTATTAAATTGTGGAACCTGCCATTGTCTTTCCTTTTTCGATTCATTAGGAGATATTATAATAAATATTAGCTCATCAGTAAGTCACGTAAGTCACGTAAGCCACAAAAATTACTGACGTGCATGTCTGTCCTCGTAATAACTTAAGTGGGAATTGACCACGAGTGTATAGGACGGTAAAATGATGCATAAATACGTTTTTCTATGTTTATCGGTATCAGGGACCTACTAATCAGACGCAATGAATACACACTGGATCGAGGATGGTGGCGTAAACACGCGGCAGACTTAAGAAATGGTATACTCAACCCTGAAGATGATGGTCTAGGTAGGCGTTGAAACGTTGGCAACGACTGGAATACACGCTGGAGATCCCGAGAGAATTAAATTCTCTGTGTGCGCAAAGGAAGCACCAGGTTTTATGTTGACCTTGTAATAATTGAAGTTATGAGGAGTAGAAGCTATAGCATAAATAGGGGATGGAAAAAAAACACTTGCTCTTCGTATACCTCCTACCACTCATTACTCCTTTCCCCGATAAGTAAATCCACTGCGGGAACCTCATTACATTCGCACGCGCTCAGCATCAATATTACGAAGCTCTTTATTTATGAATTCACGAGCTATTTTTTATGTAGCGAACGGAAGTAGGGGTGTAATACCTGAAGAAGGCATACATAATTTGAAAATAAACCTTGCATAAATGGATTTCATCGATCAAATAATCTCTTGATCATAACATGTGTTTTCGTTGCTACGATGAAAATTGATTGCATAATTTTATCAGATTTTATGAACTATCCGCGAGGAATTTTGTCAATCCATTTTATTATTTGTTTTCTAATCACCTTGATCAATCGATCAGTCCATTTGGGCTACCGATTCCATTCGGAAATTTTATAGTGTGTAATATTTGAGTGGTATATGTGAAATGTGTAGTATTCGCTGTAATTTAGGTGTATTAATTAATAAATAAGTTTTTGCACTCCGTTCATCAAGTGATATAAGAAAAAATAGTTGCTCACTCGTAACTATATTCTTAACTATGAACGAAAAAATAAACAGCTACATTCATTCAACTTTAATAGATTTCATGAAGCATTTTAAGAAAATTCTCTACGTATTTACTACACGAACATCATTACCAGGTTTTATCTGGCTTCAGGTTTTCATTCAGGTACAAAGCGTATTAGAGGACATTTTCATTCATTAAATAATTATTTTTTAAACCAGCTGTTCAGGAGGTGACTAATTTTTTGGTGATTTTCAGATCGTCCTGCACAGGATAAATCTGGCTTATGAGGAACTTGTTGCTATCCGGGGTGGCTACTTTTTTATATCATATGGATAATGACTGGGAATTGTTTTGTTTGCTCTGTAGCCGATGATCTTGTTAAACCCAGGGCAGCGTTAGCGAGCTTTGATGCATGCATGGAGTCTAAAAAAATTACTTAAGGCAAGAATAGAGTTCGTGGCAAATGGTGGGGATTTTGGTTGTTAAATGGAGACTATTTTGGAGTTTGTAGCGCGTGAAAGCGGTGCTTGTGCTGTGCTTTATTTGAGCGTTTTTTTTTGTTCCCTCTCTTGATATTTTTTCTTATTTCGTTCTCATATTCTATTTTTTCTTCCTGAGCCCCTTCTTCTCAGCACGAAAGAACTAGGTGTATTCTGATAACTTCTTTACCGAGTTATAAGTCTTTATCGACCTTCATCCTTAATTTATTTTCATATATTTTCTCTCTGTTCCTATTTATAAGTGCCTTTTCACTTCTACAGTTTTATTCTGTACTCCTTAATGTTCTCAAATTAATGACTATTAACTCACCATTTTTGAGAAAAAATAGAAAATTATTAACAAAGCGAGATCAGGGGTTAGAAATGAATTACCTATGAATAACATCGATAAGGGACATACTTTTCTGCATTAAAGTGCATATACATAAGATTTTATACTTAAAGTACTACGATTAATAAGATTTTCTACTTATTGAATGGTCACTGTCCATGCGGCAAGATGGAAGTGAAGAATTCCTTCAATTCGTAATTTTATTCGTATATTTTTCCTCGATTTGTTGGTTTGTATATGGAATACATTGGCAACGTATGTGACACTAAGTTGTGATGAAGAGAGATCCTATATCTCCTGCAAGAATTTTCCACCGAGGTAAAAAGATTTATTCTCAGTTCGCTCTGCTGTGAGGGAGGAATTAGAATTGGATTTTTAGAATTTGGATTAAGCTTGGGCCCCCGGAATATTTTTCTGAAGTTGACATATTCCTTTGACTCTGGAAACTAATTTGCGCATATTTACGGCAGGTATTCCAGCTTTTTTAATACCTCTGAAGTGAATCGCGTAACTAGTTTCCGGGACATAGAAATAGTGATCCAGTACTTTCCTTTGTGAAGACGCCATTTATCTAGCTCTCATTTCCTCCTTTTCCTCGGAGACTTTCATTTGTGAAGGGATTTTTGCATAAAAGATAAAGGATATTCCAAAATATCCCCGTTCTCTCTTGACTTCTTCCTCACGCGAACCCACAAAAAGGACACGTTATGACCATTTCATTTTTAGAACAGGAAGCTCCGCATTTAGACACGATACAACCGATGTTGGCACGAATAGCAGATGCGAGTGGCTACTATGGAAGTTATGGCTGATCAATACAAACTTATTACTTACCTTAAGAGTTTGGGTGAAAGTAGATGAGATAAAATGGTTGCACGGCTAATCAATGAACAGAAAACCAACCTTGGCTCATCGCTAAAATCTTACCGATTTGTGCGTTTATGCATATATCTATGCAAAACGTCTACTCTATGACCGATGTTTTTTAATTTTAAGTACCGAGCACTTAGATATGAGGATTGCTTCACATAATAAGGTATTATTGTTGGTCCACATTATAAAACAGTACTGAAATGTTAAGATTTGGACCAGGATAAGAATTTTATTCGCTGTTGTAAGTCATCAGAGTAAAATACACAACAAAATATTTTTGTTGAGACGGAGATTCTTAATGTTATAGGTTTTGGGTGTGTCTCTGGGGTATATTGTGTCTCCCTATTTCCTAATATTAATTAAAAGGCCGTAAAATCGCATGATACTATATGATATTGGTGTGTACTTCTTGGTGTCAGAGGCTGTCTCATAGTCATGGGCTGTCTCTTTGTTTCTCGACAACGCTCTCAGCAAGACGATTGATACGTTGAGTAAAAATGAATCGGATGCAGCATTTTCCGGAAGAAACAGCTATGTAATGGTATCGTCAATTTGCTTTACAAATATGCTAAACCAAAAATGGTAGCCAAACTAACGATTCGTGGGGAGTACTTTCTTTATTTTATAAGAGTACTTTGATTAATATCCTTTAATTTTGTGAAGTATAATAATACTAATTCGATTTTTTCTATATTTCTTTTTCTTTATTTCTTTCCTTTTAACTATAATATTTTGATAATAATAAAAAAAAAGATTAGTGTTGTAAGATCTTGTTATATTTCCACTGCATGCCGGACCAATAATACGGGGGTCGTTCTTTTGGTGGCATATGAAAATATTTTTTGCAGAAAACTTTTCTGTCATACCTATTTATTGATCCTTGAAAATATCTATATTTTACTTTCCTTGTTAATTTGTGACAATGCATTCATATTAGCCAAGAATAAGGGGCTCGGTCTCTCTTAAGTCCGACATTGGAAAAAATTAATTTTCGAAGTTTATCATGGATGAAAGCTGAGAAACAACTTGCTTAATTTTTACATAATGGATTTATGAATCTTTTAATATTCTATGGAATAGAAGAAAATAATTCAGACGAGATTATTGCTCATGCTCCGAGAAAATTATCAAGATTATTTTATTATAGTTTTTTCCATGATGATATTCGGCAAAAACCTATACAACGGCTTCTTCATGAATATCATTCAAAAGGAATTGAATAATATGAATTCATTCATATTATTCAATTCTTTTCCTTCTCCCTCGCATATTGAAAAGAAGGTTAGGCGAGAAGCAAAGGGGAATGGAGTGATGAAGGTTGGAGAAGAAAGGAGGGGTGGAGAGGCGCTCCAAAACATCCCTTTTTAAATCCTTTTCCGGTTCGTTGGCTACAAGGTTTAAAATACCATCCCTTCTTATTCTTTGGCTCTCAAACTATACACACTCGCAAGAGTTTAGCTCATTGGTTTTCCTCCTTCCGCCACGATCATTTCTATATTCCTCACCTTGCCTCTCCACAAGCAGACTTTGCTGAGGTAAGTCTATTCCAGCTACCTGTGAGTCGGAGAAAAGAATTACGGAGTAGGAAAAGTATCCTCTTGCTTCTTGGGTACTTTTATTATTTGTTATTATTGGGTACTGCTTGATATTAAGGTTTTAATTTTACCATTGTTCCAGCATACTCCAATATTGTATTGATTATCTTTTATTTTTGCACTTAATTCAGGAGGTACATACTCCTTCACGCATGTTCTGGTGAGAATATTATCAGTTTACTGCAGGTGTTCTCATTTGTGCATAGTTAAGAGCAGCTTTTCTTAGTGTGAAGGTATTGGAATATTAATTAAATAGCATTTCTAGTAAAGTCTATCAATGATACTCCATCTTTAATGATTTCACGTTGTGAGGCTTTAATTTCTTTTACTTGCGAATGCAGTTATTTGAAACCCTATTTGAAGTACCTCTCAATACTTTTATGCTATTTGGCTCTCTCAAAATCACCTCTCCTGCCAGATTACTTTTGTGACTTGGGCCATTATTATAACGTACACCTAGTTATACGCATTCAGTCGAATGATATTATTTTTTTCCATACCCGCTCAAAAGATACAGCCACAGTCCTCGTAATCTTGTAACCTAATTTATTTTTACATGTTTTAAATCAGCGACCTATATTTTTACGCCCTAACTACCAAGGTTACGTATTTTTTCATGAAGACACGGTAATCAAATTATACCCGAGATTTCCGTTAAGGTAGTTAGCATCAATAAATTTCGGTATAGTTTTATCTTCAACGATAAAATAATTTGTGAGATCTCTTTCCCGAGTGCCATGCCGTGTGAAATTCTCTTAAAAATTTCAATCGTTGAGAAATTGCCTCATATATATTAAAATTTGCTCTAGTGATCTTTTTGCCCTCTACTCATGTATTGCGCAGTAATGCTAGAAACAGCGGTTGCAATAGACTTCATTGATTCAGAATTGGTTGGTGGGTTGCATGTAATACTTCCATCCCGTTCAGGGGAATGAGGGTTGAATCATGATGGTAAAGGATATTTTTCAGTGCTATAACGAACCGCACCGTGGTGCTTCATGTGTGGAGACTGCTTCAAGTGTGGCTCGACGCCATCCGGATAATGGTGACGTTGAATTTGAGGACCCCCTGGTGGCCTTCGTTTTGGAGTAGTATGATTTTACTCCCATCCCTTCCCATTTATAGACTAATCCGTTCCTTAGAAACCGATGCACGTATCTGTAGTGACGCAAGAGATCACAGGCTTTGGCTACCTTCTCATGGAACCAGAAACCAATGGCTAATGTAATGTGTGCTATGAACATTAGATGGGCAGTTTGTTGCTCAGGGGTTGCTGGGAATGGATTATTGTCATGTACAAGATATGAAATCAATACGCGTAGTGCACGGGTTCCAACTCCAATGGTAACATCATATTTTTTAAGAGGTAATCCTTTCTCTTCTTGAGTTCTTTTAAGATAGCTGTTGAGTTCGATGTTCGGTCCGTCAAATGATACCAGAACGACGTCTGCACTTACAGTTCTTACTGCTTTTTGCGAATATCAGGCTCTTAACGTTTGTGGTCTTCACTCCTATTGGCCACCCAGTCCCATTCTATTGTTTCTTTCAAATTAAAATGCGAGTGAGGAAAGGTAGACTAGTTAAAAAAAGTAACTTGAGCCCGCCGTGTTCGTCGTTAGAAATGATGAAAGCATTTGCTTTAATAAATTTTTAACAATTTTTTCCTCAGTTCCACGCCAATATGTGATCAGTCTCTTCTAAGAAAACTCACTTATTATTTTTATGTAGAAAAAATACCGGAACTGTCGTTACGACGAATAAAGTCAAGATATTTTTTAATAAATTTTACTTTAAAACTTTTTGGAAATTTCCTGTGAATTTTTTCCAATGAATTGATTTTTTCGACGAAAATCGACTTAAACGCCGAATATCCACAGTTTGGTTTACTTACTACAGTTTAGTTACCAACTATAAGGTAGATTAGATCCATGGACATTTAAATTGGACGTATCTTCATGAATTTCATATCAGGTAACAATATATGTGGGTACTACTTACTTATTGTTAACAAAATATAATCCCAGTTTTACAGTGTGATGGTAAAATTTCTTAAACTATTTTTTTAGTGTGTGGTACTCCATTTTTAGGTTTCTTGTTTGGATAACTAATACTTACAAACCGATTATTTAAAGAAGTGATGTGAGTGATAGATATCCAGCAAAGAAATCATTGTGATTGTACTTGACCACAAGCATCTGTTGAACATTCATCACTATCTTTTTTTCTTTTTAAACGATTTCTGCATCCGATAAGTACTCATGCCGCGATGTTATTCGCTCCGTATGCCCTTTCTACCTTAGTATTCATCTCTACCTCTTCGCATATGCCACCATTACCCACTATTTACACAATTTTTTAAAAAGGAGTTGTATAAGCAATAGTTATCCAACAAAAAAATCATTTTGATTGTATTTGTCCACATTCCTCTGTTGAATATTCATGACTATCTTTTTTTTCTTTTTAAACGATTCCTGCATGCGATACGTACTCAAGTCGCGATGCCAATCTCTCAGTATGCTCTTTCTACCTTAGTATTCATCTCTCCCTCTGCCACCATTACCCATAATCCTCCTGTCCTCTCGAACCGTATCGATTTGTGGCCTTTCGTCGAGAGGACGAAACATCTAATCCTTCCCTCTTTCAAGGGCCCTTATTCTCTTCCCCTCCGTTCCTCTCGTTCCCCCCCTCCCCCATCCAACCCTCTGCACTGCTATGTCCATCCAATCTTATTGAAATATGCTCGCTAATTCCCGAAACGATGTACGGGCGAGCCGTTTTATAATCGACCCCCAAAATCTCTCCCAATTTGACTGCCATGCCGCCTACTCTTAACGGTCATTCTGGGTTCCAGATTCACATCCGAATGGCTTGTTCAATCCGCCGCTTTTTAGAGTGAGCACCGTAGCGACAACAGGCTGCCTCTCGAGCCCTCGCTGACGTGTTGTTACCATGACGATTTCGCCTCGATAATTCCTCGATAGGGTGGGGCCACGTAATTCATGCTATGCTGCCGGGCGAGACTCCAGAATTGCACACAAAAGACCGCTCTCTATATGGTCACGTCGAGCGAGAGATAGGGCGAGACATGTAAAGAAGTTCCCTTTACATTTATTTCAGATTTCTTTTTTAAATTTCAAGTGCTGCAGTCGCCGTAGTTCGTGACGGGACTAGAAATTGGAGGATTGATAGTGTGGAAATATCGGCGTAATAGAACGCTCTCATCATTCGGGTTCGGATTTGACTTCCAAAGCGTAGCCAAACCCTCTGATCCATCCCACGTGACAATAAAGCACTCCATACTCATATTCAATAAGGGTGTACCATAAACCTGGCTCCATAGAAAATGTCAAGCTTATTTAATGGAATCGAAGCTTGAAGCTTGTGCGTGGTGGAAGTGCTCCATATTATCCATAACAGACACTATGTTACTTCCACAATATATTTAACAAATTTTTATTTTTGACCGGTTTCGGCTGTTACACCATTATTAATAAATAGAAAGATAATTTCTGTGATGATAGAAATATATTTTCTGTACTTGATTATGGTATGACAGCCGAATCCGGTCAAAAATTAAAATTTGTTTAAATTATTGTGGAAGTAACAGTGTCTGTTATTGATAATTATTTAACGGAGTTGAAGTCGAGCTGGGTTTAATTTATTCCGAAACTTTGAACGTTTTAAAGTCACTGTCACAGTAATTGGTACTTTTATACGCTAAATAAATATAAGAACCATCATTTTGATTGTCAATTCGTTTTTCCTAAACCGATTTGGAATAGTTTCTGACATGTCTACTTTAGAATATCCATGTGAGAATTAAGTCCGGTTGTATTGAGTGACATTAATGTAGGAGAAAATCTTCATACGTATTACTTTAAGTTTTGCGTGCATGAAATTTAATAGGAAAATTATAACTTTGAAAGCCGAAGTAATATGATTGTCGACGAGGCATTTACACTTCTTAGTGTCCAGGCGAGAGGTTTTAAAATTTATCTGCCGAGTACTTAAAGGATAATTTTATTTTTACCATCTCCATTTGTAAACAATATATTTCATCAACGTCTTTTCTTTATTATATCTCTTCCATAGCAGTGTTATCCCTCATGAATGCGTTGTTCTTGGCCACCTTTCATTTTACTTAAAACTTGAATGCAATTCTCCTCTCTTATATTTCACGTTTGACGATGAAGTTTATATGGATGAGCTGGAATATAAACGAAGCTTCCTTAGATGAGGTAAGCCGTTCGTATTCGGTAAATAATAATCTCATGATTACCCCTGAATTATGACAAGAGCGAGTTTGATTTATGTGGATCTCTTGCGCAAGAACTCAATGTAAATGTGATTAAAAATATTGTATTCGCGGGATATTTTGGTAATTTAGATATGAGAGCTTGCATTAATTACAAAGCTAAATTTCGAGCTTACCATATGAGTGGCTTTTATTGTAAACAAGGTTAGTGGAAAAGTTATGCAGGAGACTTAACTCCTCACTGATTACTTTTGGACATTATTGAAGTTTAGCAACCGCCACTTTGCAATATTATTGGCTCTGATGCCTTATTATGTAAATTAAAAAGGAACATTCGTACACTTGCCTTGAGTGAATAGCAGAAAATCAAATATTCAATATTATTCATGATGTTTTTAAATTTGACAGTTGTGTTTGGGCCTGATTAGCCTAATGGCTTTGGGCAACCCTCGCCATGCTTCAATTTTACGGCTGAAACCGGAATAAACTTTACCAGATTTCGGGAGAGCGAGAAAATTTCCGGAAAGAACACCCATCCCCAAACACAATTTTGTCATATTTTATTTGCAGGAATCGTGATGCGATTATGCTGGAAAGGATTGACTCGGTGGAAATCATACGGTGGAATAATTCTCATCCCTACAGCCTAAGCTTTTATCAATTCTCTTTCTATCCCTAAAGTGCTCACAGCCATGACCTCATTTTCAGTTCGTGCATGGATGGGTGTTGCTACTGCACAATGCTTATTGAAAAGGGTAAAATACGGAATGAATTGTTTCCACTTCGGCAAATATTTTCGGCAATACGTTTTTTCTGCACGGTCCTCGCACCGGGAAATATTGTGTGAAAAGTTTCGAGGGGTTAAAAATTTTGAATTCATCATCCGACTGGCAGGTTAATTGGTGGTTTTTTGTGGATCAGATGTGAAAAAAGTCGAGAGAGGATTATACTCCTTTTTTAACGCTTGAGATATTGATGTATTGTGATTGCATATTTATGGCACATATATATCAGGAATTTGAAAAGTGTGGGGCATTAAAAAAAATGCCTTTGTACGCAGTTACGCAAAAAGGTACAAAGCCATAAATATCAACTGCCCATTAAGAGTACTCCGTCGAATCTCATTATTGTTTTCATGGAAATTTAACAAAAATTAATGATTTCCATCTTTACATGCATGTATAAGTTTGGGAATAGGTTATCAACTCTTTCCTATCAAAACCAACTACGATTTTTTGCCCTCCCTTAAACAGTGTTTTTTTAATCTTTACTCCTTTGTCTTTTGTCGAGCTATGAAATTGACAATTATTGTGTGACGGTTGAGAAACTGTTTCATTCAAATGATATGATAGTGAGATTCATGTTCTCGTTCATATAGTATCTTGAATAAATAATAATACGCTTTGAAGTAATCAATGATGGTAAGCCCGGTAATGAAATTGGATTTGGTGAAGTCATGGTACTAGTGTGTTGGTCGAGAATCCTATTAATTTGAACTGTGCTGTGGAATTTTCCTTAATCACAGTGATTTATGTGCCATTCCTGAATTTTTCTCATTTTTTTAAATTTTGCTCGGTGGATCTCCGTGTTTTGGTCCTAGTATCGCGAAATCACGAACTTTGCGTTTTCATTCAACTTACAAATATACTATGGCGTCTCCCTCGAATAAAATTTCAGCTTAACAGAAAGTTTTTCCTAAACTTACGATAGAAAGCAATTGCATAACTCCAAAACTTCAGAAAAATTGTTAAAAACTGGTAAAAGATCCGATAACTTTAATTCAATGCAGTTAAGTACTAGGCTTATACTTTAAATTATCGAACTCAAAGCTAAGTTGCATCGTGCCTTCATACACTTCATTAATTGCAGTCTACCTGTATTTTGTATTGAAGTTAATCAGTCCTGATAAGATATCGTTGGTTGAAGTGTTTTAAATAAAGTGCTGCTGAATTTTGAAGTGTCGACAGTAAATTTAGATCAGAACCCGTAACAATATCATCAAATGCCCAAACATTTCATCCAATGCAGTACACCTGCACTTCGGCTACATTGAAATGGCCATCAGCTGCGTTCAGGTTTTATTAAATACCTAAATAATAAAAAAAACATACAATTTACTGTCGCAATTCCCATTCGTAAGCAAATTTTCTATTCTCTGTCCTTATCACAGAGAAAGTCGCTTTGTGCTTTATAGCTGGCCACACTCATTTCTCCCACATCTGTCTCGAACTTCGCTCCCCCCTTATCGGATAGCGGTCGCCTGGGTAAATAACAATCCACCTTTACTTTGACATCTATCGTTAAATGATCACCATATTTCATGATATCATAGATGGCTCATACATTTCATCTATTGCAGTGCACCTTTTCTTCGTCTTTATTGAACTGGTCATCAGTAGCATTTAGGTTCTACTGAAATTTGAAGACAAAGCTCTTTTACTTTAATAATTAAAATAAACACGCGATTTTTGGACGCGATTCCCATTCGCATGCAAATATTTCACGGTCTGACTTGCCATTTCCAAGAGAAAGTCTTAATGCGCTTTGTTGCTGGCCACATTCATTTCTTACGTCTCGGACTTCGCTACTTCCTTATCGGATAGCGGTCGCCGGGGTAAATAACAATCCACCTTTACTTTGACATCTATAGTTAAATGATCATCATATTTCATGCTATCATAGATGGCTCATACATTTCATCTATTGCAGTGCACCTTTTCTTCGTCTTTATTGAACTGGTCATCAGTAGCATTTAGGTTCTACGAAATACTTTAATAATTTAAAAATAACACGCAATTTTTGGACGCAATTCCCATTCGCATGCAAATTTTTCACGGTCTGACTTGCCATTTACCAGAGAAAGTCGCACTGCGCTTTGTAGCTGGCCGAACTCATTTCTTTTCGGAACTCTCTCATCGGAGAGCGGGGCTGCCGGGGTAAATAATAAAGCGTAATACGAAAAATTTTGCTCGCATAGTTTTTTTTTAATGGGAAGGCAGTCGCGGTCAGCAGTGCTCCCGGTCCGCCAAAGCGACAAAGGGAGAAACGCAGGCCTCACGGAAGAGTTGAAATGCTGATCTTCTTTTGTTATTATATTTTTTATTATTTTAAATCGTCCCCTTTCCCTTCCGACCGTCTCCGTTGAGTTCAACAACGAGCGACAAATTCGAGGGTTGGCCTGTTGACGATGTGTTATCATTGTGTTCTTCTCTCTCCCTCTCTCTCTCTCCCTATTTATCACTCTCAACCGGCATCTCCGCAGTGAAATTTCAGCCCCCTTTCGCTCTGCTTGCTTTCCAGTTTTGTGCGAATGTGTCTACATGCGTTTTCCAGTCCGTCAATGAATTTAACGAACCCCACGTTGGACGTACGGCAGTTTATTTTTTTTTGCGTGTACACCCTTACTAGCTGGTAATTACCAGCATGTTCTCTTTGACCTTTTTTTTCCTTTAGCTTTGTTTTATGTGCCTGTTCTTAGCGCAGTTAAAAAAATAATTCCCGATTCAGGTCATTAAAATCGTCTCGGATTGTAGAGAAGGAAAATTTCTTATTTTTCGTAGAATTGATGACACAGCGTCCCAATTGATGCTCATTATTTCCGCCAATAATTCAAGGATCAGAATGCGTGTAGTCGATTCGTAACAAAGTTACAATTGTGAATTTTAAACGTTATCAATTGGATATCAATGGATATTTTGTGAATTGATAATAAATTCGGCTGTTACCCTTGGCTCTTTGTGACTATTTGCTAAAGTATAACTCCCCATTCTTTCATCACTTTTATTTTTGATGATTTGTAATGTTCTTAGTGCAAGTCAATCTTCGGAATTCGAGGGACGGACTTCCACTGTACAAGACTTAATCAGTTGAATTCATTACCAACCAGAAAACACAGATATTATTGGCTGTAGCAAAAAGGGAAACAAATAGCGATAGCCACATGTGGAAAAATTGCTAAATTGCTGAGAAATCTCTTAAAAATTCAATTTCGATAGTCATTATTATATTTCAATACTGCTTTCAAAGCCATGGAAGTGTTCTTTTATGAAGAAATAGATTTATAGTAAGAGTTATATCTTACTGTTAACATATCTAAAATAAAATGTGAGTCACGATGGCAATGTACCTTTGGGAAATGTTTCGATACATTAGTTAATGATGTAGAATAGGTACTTTCGTATACGTCGCGGAGGTGATAGAATACACGCAGAAACGATTTAGTATATTTTATTTGCTCGGTATATATTGTACAAAGAGACAAGCGCTCAGATGTAGCACTGACGGGCGTAACAGGCGGTGGGCCAGACCGGGCACACAACTCCTTCACGAGCAACTCTCCGGGAGCTTGCGCGTATCGGTTCGCCAATGTTTTTTTCCGAGAAGTTCCTTCAACGGCCGTAGAGGGCGCGCGGTGCGCCGTTGCGAGTCGGAAATTTTTTTCCCAGGCGGTTTGATTTACTATTGGTAGCCACTATATGACAAAGTAATTTTATCTTTGGTCACGTCTACTGAGACAAGGTAAGGAAAAATTCTCCGAGAAAAATATCATTTGAACGGAACATTGGCATGAACATCGTCGTCGAACGAAACTCAGTTTCGATGAACTAAATTTTTAAATATTAGTATAATTGACATGGATCGAGAAATGCAGATTTTTAATTCCGGCCAGCATATAAATTACATCAATTTTTCAGAGGCTACCAATGGAGCATGTTTTCTATGATAGCGAGGCTTTGACGTTGACATCAGCAGAGGAGTCAAGCATTCGAAATGTGGTGCTACAGAAGAATGATGAAGATAAAATGGATCGACCGAGCAAGTAATAAGTAAGTGCCAAAAACAGTGGGAAAAAAGAGAAGTCTTCCAAAAACTTTTATGAGAATACGAGACAGCTTACTTCGTTGGCTGCATTACAAGGCATGATGGTCTGATGAAAACAATTGCAGAAGTACGGGAAGACGCGAAGATAGGTGGGAGACCTCCTCGAATGAGTCACTGCAATCGAGGAATTCATGTCCTTATTCCGGTCATCTGATGAATTGAATCATGAGAGCGAGGCTTCAACCTATGTGAGCGAGGCTTAACAGCAGCAGACAAGTCAAGAGTGGAAGCGTTCGCAATGTGGTGCCACCGAAGATCTGTCTCATTTTCGGAATTATATAATAGTTCTTTTGAGGAATGATATGTATACCGAGCCGAGGCTCTAAATGCTGATTCTTAAAAGTCACTCTATATTCATTTTTTATTTTTAAGGACAGAGAAAAGAGAAGAAATACCTCACTATGTAAAGGATAGTGGATAGGAGAGCGGAATAGAGAGCTGAATCAAACCAATATTAGGATTGTTGACTTATGATGATAATGACTGCGGTCAGGTCTAATGATTACACAGGACAACAATGAAAA
The DNA here is from genome assembly GCF_921293095.1 of Ischnura elegans. Taxonomy (NCBI): domain Eukaryota; kingdom Metazoa; phylum Arthropoda; class Insecta; order Odonata; family Coenagrionidae; genus Ischnura; species Ischnura elegans. The sequence continues at coordinate 83,280,448 of NC_060254.1, read as the reverse complement.
AACTTTTTTTACTGAAAATACCTTATTCTTATGTTTTTTAAGTTGCTGAATCCAAATATGATGGTTTTAAAGTTGTATCACCCACCATTTATTCACATTTTAAAGTTAAATTTATGAAATCAAGCAATATTTTTAGAATTTAACAGCTTTTTTATAGTTACAATGAAATTGAAAAAGTAGGTCTAATGAACGAAGATAATGGGGGATTAATGTTGGTACTTCACCGAAAAGTTCAGCAAGCGATTCATAGCAGAAAAAGCTACACAAGAAGCTTCGAGGAAAAAAGGGAAAGAAAATGTAGAACAATTCCAGCTGACAAGGGAACCCTGTATTATCACGCTGTAGTAAATACAAACAATTTTATCACGATGTAGTGAACAGTAAATACAAACAATTTTATGATATAACACAGTGTTTCATTGATTTCCCTTTTACCGTATAGGGGTATTAGACTCAATATTAAAATACATATTGCTTGGAAACTATGGGTGATACAAAAAAGCCAGGTTTGGATTTGGTACATACAAATCTATAAAATTCAGCTCTTAAAATAAAAAAAAGTTTTCAAACAAAAGTTTTTTGTTGGCCTGTGTTATTTTCGGTGCGAATTAATTCCCTAGATGCTTCTACTAATGGCTGAATATCCTCTAAATTGAGATTGGATCCACTCTTTTCTTTTGATGCTCTGTTTTCTTCATCCTCACACCAAAACAGGATTCGCTGCGCGTACGTCGTTTTTTTTGTCGCGACCTAGCGGCCACACCGCTGGGTCGCGACGTGCGGTCCCGCCGTGAGTCGAGCATAATTTTCGCAGAAATCTAGGGCGCGAGCACGAGGAGGACGGTTTTTTCGCGCATATGTTGTCGCCGGATGAACCAGTGTCCTTTTCCGTCTCCGAGGGGTCCCTTGCGGTCCGGTCGCAGTCTCCACGCGGGAGAAGCTAGCCGAACGATTTATTACTTGGGAAAGGGGGAGAAGTGCCTCAGAGATAGGAACGGGAGGAAGTGCTGGGACAAACTGATATAAACGAGCGGTTTTCTCAAGCGCTCGCCGCTCGTTCCGGCTGAATCTCATTTTAAAGCATGAGCTAATAATTTGATAATACCTTTAAGCCTTGTCAACGACTAAACTTGCGTTTCTTGGCATTGCGTAAATATGGATTTGAAAATTCAACATAGCAGCAAGTAGAAAAATAACAAGTAGAAATAGCTGAGCTATATCTAGGAGAGCAGTTTTTGATAAAAGATGAAATTTGTCTAAAAGTATAAGAGTATTAAAGAAAGATCTTTATGTAGAAATAAAAACTGCTTATATCCCCAGAAATTGATTTCACGATTAATGTACAGTTTTTGCAATACTTGGAGGAATATACCGTTTCTGAGTTCAATTCATAATCAGCTTAGTTGAACTAAGTTAAATTGATGCTAAGGTAGATCAATGCATCTGATTACGTCTCTTCTAAATGTGATACTCACAGAAAAGAGAGCATGTTTATCTGAGTGATTTTTTTTTCTAGGTGATTTTAAGTTGAAGCATCCTTTCAAAAGATTATTTTCAATGAGCCGTAATTGAGTATATATATTGGGTGATTCACTTGGCTACGGCGTTTTAAAGCGTTTGATTCAACCATTGAATCAGCCATTGATCGAATCTTGACTGCGATGCCAGGTAGCAAGGGGCTATAACGCGGCCAATGGCCTGCTACGGAAAAAATGTACCTCTCACGTTCAATTTCTTATGCAGGGTACTCCATCATCAAGTCTGTTCGAAGCCAGGTTTTTTATGTCTACCGTTAGAAAGAAGGGGAAGTCGTCCATTTATGGTCGATAAAGCAAGTAAAAGCATTAGAAAAAAATATGTACTATCATAAAATGCTGGTTTAAGAATCTTCCAAGTAAAAACATCTTACTACGAAAGTTCTAGCTGTTAGTTTAGTCAGCTATTATTTTAGCAGTTAGTTTTTCCTTTGAGTTCTCAAATGTGGTTTTCACAATTACATAATGGCAATATGCTTGATACTTCCTGAAAAGCAATCGCTCTTTGCACAGAGCAAAATATAAATGCAGCTCCAAACCCCTGTGTAAGTAAAGCCTCGGTGGGTATTTGAAGAAATTGTGCTTCCGTTATTGAGGTTGAATATTTCAAGGAATTATCAATTACAGCAACACACTATCAGGCATAAGACCTCTAATTTAAAATAGTGAGTTATAACGATGAAACTCAGTTTTAAATATAATTTTATTCCTTAGCATGGTATAAAAAAAATCGAAAATGTTTGAGTGAAGGCAGGAAACAACATTTCCGAAATGAGAAATATAATTAATTGCAAATTAAATACATGGATAATTGATGAATTCATCAATTAAGTTTTTGTTGATCGAATGCCTAGGAAATTTTGTCAATTCTTTAAATTATTGAATATTTCGCTTGGATTTCCCATATTTTTATTTAATAGCATGTAATGACATCAAAAGTTTAAAAAAAAATTTTTTCCGAAAAATTTACGTCCCATGATGTGATGCTATGCAGATAGTCGGCATAGTGCGATGCAGTTATCGCCGCCGGTATTTGAACCCAAGGTCTTTTATTCTAGTCACCACTACAACACGATATTAATTGCAAGTAAATGATTCATGATTTTTTATCCTTGCTTGCACTTATATCATTGTAATTATCATAAGAGGGTGAGTAAGAACTATCTCTTTGGCATATGTATTGCATATTGCTACTGCAATAGTGTTTAGCTACGTATAACTTGTTTCAACAAGTTTTAAATTATATGAGAAATAACATGAATATTGAATTTATTTAAATAATAAAATAAATATGAATATAATTACAGTTTTATTGAAATTATTAAGTCTATTAATATCATTAAGATTTTTATATCACTTTGCTTATTGTATGTTTGTGTGGATTTGTTTATGCTGTGTTAAAATCGTTATGTATTATGCGTTTAGTTTCAAAAATTGATCCATACTCAAGAGGAAAATCCATTGATTGATCAATTAACAATTAAATTGATAATTTGCTGAAGAGGGAAAAGAGAGTATTTAAAATCCTCCGGAAGTTTCAAGTAACGCTGCCCAGGTGATGGGGAGGTATAAGACTGGCGCATCAAGGGGTTGAAGGGGTGTCACGTTTAGCGAGCCGGAACGGCCTCCCCCCCCCCTGAGGATGCTGGCGGTCGGAAGGGTCGCTCAGGGCCAACCGACCGCAGTCCAACCCCACCCCGCCTCTCTCCCGCTCCGATACTCCTCCCTGAACCCTAACCGCGTCTCCACAATCTTCCAAACACGATGACAGCTTACTCTTTAGGTGTCCGGAATGGTTTTGTGAAAACTTATGGATTTGAACTTGAACTCGGGCTGTCCATCGGGTGAAAGTTTGACTATTTCCGTGAAGAAAGGGACTAGAAGGGACGACTAGCGTTAAGGACCCAAAGGAAGTATTCTCTCAATTGTATTAGACTCAACTATGTGGAAATTAATTCACGAAAATGAAAAGGAGACTTCGTTGATTTCCACAGATTTATTTCGTCCGTTCGACATGTTTCGAACCATAGAGGTCAAGCTTGATAATGACCTCTATGGTTCGAAACATGTACGGGCGAAATAAATCTGTGGAAATCAATAAAGACTCCTTTTTATTTTCGTGAAGTATTCTCTATTTCGACGATTAAAAGAAAGGGATTGTTTTGGTGGCTTTTTTCAGTACTTTATATGCATGTGACAACGTTGCATGACTAGGCGAGGGCGTTAGGTGCGTTTGGGGGTCAGAAATTGGCTGCAAACCGTGATGGCGGAGGATTCTCTGCCCATCCTTTTGAACTGTCATGGGAAAACTCTCGCCGGCTGGACAGTAAGATTTAAGTTTTGAATGGCAGCATCTTTCTGGGTTTCCAACCGTGTTCTTTGTAAATAGTGGCAACAATTTCGACTGCGATTCAGCCTGAGCCATCAGGTCAAAGGTCGTCACTTCGACATGAAGGCTCCTGCTGGAACGCAGGGGAAAATGTTGTCACTATTTACAACGAACACGGTTGGAAAACCCAGAAGATGCTACCATTCATTACGCAACACTCTGGAAGACTTCGCTCCAACTTATGTATTTATTTGAATCTTTGCAAGCTTCTTTTAATCCACCTACGTCCCAGTAAACGATACGATGGGCTGGTGGGAGCGAAGGACTCGGTCGGGCTGAAGGCTTCAGGAGTTTATCGAGTTTCGTGTGAATGCGATAAGATTTATATTGGCGGGACAGATCGGACGATTGAGACGCGCTTAAAGGAGCATCGTCACCACTTTTGCCTTTGCCAACTGGAAAAGTCTGCAGTGGCAGAACACGTCAGCAGGGAGAATTATTGTATCCTACGCGAGAACATCGCAGGGTGCCCCGGTCACCAAGAATGCAGTTGAGTCCTGCCTAAGTAGCAGTAATATTAACAGGACTTCGCCCTTAGTATGATGTAGGAACTAGTAATAAATAAGGACAACACTGAGTGGCCGAGAATTCATCAATTAACGATGACCCAGACGATGAAGTATCGTATACCTGTATGTACCCCGAAAGACAGCTATGACGTCTTATCTCAGCTCTAAAGATGTTATAAAGGAATTCTATCGAAACGTTGGCCATAATGGACCATCTGACCCGGTGTAATACTCGAGAGGAATTCATACAAGCATGGTTTTTATATTTATGGGTAGCAGTAAAAAATTGAAATTCGCGCAGTGTAATATTTATAATGCTTTGGTTATTGCATTATAGAAAAATTCATTTTAAGATGAAATGTTAAGAGAAAATCACTCTGTTTCATTAAAAATGAATCAAGCGAAATATGTTTTAACTATACATAAGGGAAATGATGCATAATATACTATTCGCCCGCTGGCCTCGTCGGCGCTGGGGAAAACTCCTTGCCTGCCAGTCAGAAGGTCACGGGTTCGGTTGTCAATATTGAATAGGAGATATCTATCCAGGACATATGTATTTGTTATTGGCCCATATTCAAATGATTTTAATTTAGAATCACTTATAAGTAGAGATGCGTGAAAATCGCAAATGCGACAAATGCGATATAGATGCCACGTGCGCAAATAAATGCGACATATATGCGATGACTGGACTTTTATGATATTTTTACGCAAATTTGCCTTTTCGGCGGCAAAATTCGTACATTTTGTGCCAAGCGCAGTTCAAATGCTCCGCCGACACTCACCGCTTAAAGCACCGCATGTGAGCGACTGGCCAGCTGCTAGTTGGCTGGGACTCTACGTGACCGCGAACTACAAGTGGGTGCGGGCAAGCTCTATACCTCCGCCACTCTGTCTTATTCCTTAATTTATTATTTTTCTACAACATAATAATTTAAAATGTTCTGTAATTTGTCAAATGTGTTTCACTACATTTTATCGTCATCGATCTCACTATGAAAAAAATGGACGCTACAAAATGCGATAAACTGTTATTGAAATTGCGATAAAATAAAAATGAAAGTGCGATTTTCACGTATCTCTACTTATAAGTAATGATGGACTGATCATTATTACCATAACCTGCTTCAAGGAAATTTATTTGTATTTAAACAAAGTTAATTTATTAAAAATTAAATTAGATATGTTCCATCATAAATTGCCATAAATATGCTTCTAAATTTCAGAAGACACTTTTCAGAAGACCTGTCTGTAGAAATAGCAATAATCTATTTTAGAACTGCGAGTTATAATGGCACAAAGTCACTTGAAGATCGATAAATTAGTCAGTTTAGAATATAAAAATGTGTGTCTGAATGGGGCCATTATATTGTTTACCGCATTTATTGGCCTTGACATGTATCACTGAGCATATAATTTGAACTGATTTTTAGAATAATTGATGCATGTGATTTATGGGACATCGTTTGCCTTGCTTTTTCATGAAAAAATACGCCTATAGATGCAATTTAATACGATGCATTATCTGTTGCGAATAACTTGTTGGCAACATCTTTTATCACGAGATATTTCGATACATCATTTTATATTAACGTCTGTGTTCGATCTTTTTGAGTATCGTGTGATCTTCGTTTCCGTTTAGAATCCCCATTCTCTCTCTCTCTATCCCTCAATTTCTTTCCCCCAACCCAAATCTTTTCCTCACACCCACCCTCCCCTCCCCTATTTAGCTCCCCTTCCATTTTCGCAACAGCGTGGGTGCTTAACGCGGGGGTTTTACCGACTTAACGTCCCAGAAAATTAATACCTCGCCGACTTTTCGACTTCAGCAGCTAATTGTTTCTCGCCATCCACTTTTCCTCGTAGTTTTGCCGCCACAGACGAACGGTTGCTCCACCCCGTTCCACACCCCGCCATTGAATCTCTAATCTTTTGCCACAAGAAGGGCGTAAGCTTTTGGGGGGAAAAGAAAGTCATTTTCGGGGCGTAGGCAGCGCTTCGTTCATTGTATTTTTTTCGAGACGGAAATATTTTTCCTTTTCCCTCGTAAGAGGATTTAATAGCTACAGGTCGTGAGGGTAGGCATTGAAAAAGCCTCGCATTATAGGAAGAAGGGATGAATTAAATACAGCGATTTATAGATATGAGAAGAAACAATCAAGTTTTCTTCCTTTCTTGTTGATATGATAACAGTGATGACAAAGGAAATTTATGAAGTCTTTACGAATCATTTATTTAATAGGCGGCTATTAATGAGCATTTCAGTTATATTGCCTCCTAGTGAGAAAAGTAGGAAATATCGTCAATTCAAGGGTAAATAATATTCGTTTATGCGAAAAGTTGTCTTCTCAATTTTAATAAGTCTTCATCCGGGAACTGGAGGTTTTCTCACCATTATACACACTCTATACTGTCCTGTTCCCTATAACTAACAACTATATCACATTATGTTTGAGAGAATATATTGAGTCTACTTTTTTGCCCATCCAATCATCTTCTTAAATATCCAATAAATCTCAACCATTAAGTTTGATGTCACTTTCAATATCGCTATCGCAAGGTCTATTTTGCATTTTGTCACTTAAATTTTACGTGAATCCAACAGTATGTATTTTACTAGAGTGGGTTAAAGGTTTTTCCGATACTTATGATGCATAGAATTGCTATAGTTTTTAATGCTATAGTAAATCGAACTACAGTTAACTTCCGGCTAATAAATCCAGGCTTTTTATCTGCGACTGCTATTGGTTGCTTTTTTCTTTTGGTTTTTATTTTTGCACTATCAAATTTAAGATTGTGTAGGTATATTGAAGGCGGCATTTTTTTGACAGAAATATTTGGCTGAAATACATATTATTACTGCTTTAAAAAATCGAAAAATTATTTTCATATGTATTTGAAAATATGATTTCCAGCCTCTCGCAATGTAGTGGAAGCGAATTAGGTCATTATTTATATTAAAAATTGAATCGAGCTATTTTAGAAAATGTGTACTAAATTTTCTGCCTGAATTCATCATTACTGTGTTATTTCACGAAAAAAATTTCCCGAAAAAGCGAATCCTCTTATCTTCTTGGCACCAACTGAGACGAACTTGTGGAGAGTTTAAAGGCCGTAATGGCTTTCTAGTGGGCTGAGATTTATTGGGGTGCATTGACAGTTTCGCTCGTTCCGTTCGAAAAGGTCGCTATTTCACGAGAAAAGAGTGGGAATTGTGGATTGGGATGGGCAGGGTGGGAAAGCGACGGTCTGAAGTGACCAAGAGCGTATTAGAGGCGGTCCGGATCAGGGGTGATAATTTGAAAGTAGTCAGCTTCACTTGCGAAAAAACGGATGATCATTTTCCTGGAAACCGTATGAAGGCGTTTTGAATAAATTGCTTCCCAAAAGTACATAAATCAAAGGAATTATTCACGTTGTGGTATCCTGAACTTCTACTAAATCACGGAGGTTTGTTTTGGTGTATAGAGGAGGGATGTTCACGATTCCACTGTCATAAACAAATAGTTTTTACGTGTGTTGTCAAAAACGTTAAGTCAATATTGGCGAAACCTTTCAGGCAAGTAAAATTTTGAGCTCAAAATGAAGTTTCTGGAAAATATTGCACGGAAATCCAAGTTTTCCTCCCACCAGTCTGTGGATTTTAGATAGAAGTGAAATTTTGAAATTTTTAGTGAAAATTTTGAAATTTTCATTAAAATGGCAATTAGTTTATTTTTCGAACAAAACTCCTTAAAACGTTCATGGAATTTCCTCAATTAAAATTTAAAGGCTAAATTATTTTTCTCCAAAAGAAAGTTTTCGTTTTTTGTAGTTGCGACAAGCTATTCATTTCCCTAGATGGAGTCTGGAAAAACAGTACTTACAGGAAGCTGCTGCTATGTATTTTGGTTCAGCAGGATCAATAAGTTGCTACTATGGTTTCTTATTAATGTCGTCGGATGCTCCCGGAAGTTACCAGAAGTTTATAATTTTTCCCTGGTGTACAAAATTGCGTAGAGGAATCACATGGGTAGCAGCACAAAAATAAACAATTAATTTTATCGTGAACGATTGTTTTCGGGTTTAATTAAATTAAATTGGCGCATCAAAGGGCTGGTTGCATAAAATAACGACTATAATTTCCAATTTTAGTAAGATGATAATCATTATTTCATTTAACAGAATACCGAAGAATACGGAGAACTCTTTTGTCCCTACTTTCACTTATTAATGTGCACAAATTATGTTTGGTTTCACGTCCCGGGTTTATATTGTCCATTTCAGTCGTAAAAATCATCTTACTTCAGATTACTCTGTTGAAATTTATTTCGTTCTCAGATTAGTTTATTGGAAAATTCCGTACTTCACTCGTTTCCAAGCAACCGAAAAAATTCTGCAGACACTCGTTGGTGAAAAAATTGAAAATGGATAAAAAAAAGGTTGGGTCCAAACGCCTCTGAATTAGAGCGGTAACCCTTCGACTCGGCAAATATTTACCGACTCTCGGGGGAAAAAAAAAACTTCTCCGGAATGAGCAGGTCCACAGCAGAATGTCTGGGTTTAGTGTTCCCCTTCTCTCGGGGCGTTCAGGCTCTAAACATGTCCCCTGGGGAAGATGTACTTCACGGCTTGGGATGTACGTACTCTCTCGGCAAACGTTGCTGCGAATGCACGTGAAGGGCTTTGTGCCAAATGTTATTCGCTCAGCGTAAACGTTGATGGCGGTCGCCTCTTAAATGGAAATGATCCTTTGACCAGGAAGTACAAATGCCCTACGGCGTCTTCACTGAAGATATATTTTTTCACGGATTGAACCCTTAATTGCTGAATAATGTTATTTCTACAATACCTCAAAAAAGAGATAGTAGTACAGGATAGAAATGAATGGCAGTTTGATGTTGAAACTTATGCTATCATCATCTCAGTCAGCTAGTGATTTAACCCGTAAGTTAGTTTAGAGAGGTGAGGTTAAAACTCACCCCAGACTAAGCCTATAGGGTGTGATTTTACTTATTCAGGGCACGGGTAGGGGCCTGCTCCTTTTCCCAAGCTGTATCGCATTTAGAAGATTTTTGTTTGGGGTGATAGGAGGCTTTCACCGGAGTTTGAATCCGGAACCATTCGCTTTGCAGACACCAACACTTTATCATGCCAGAATGGTAGCATGGGCATTTTGTATTGTTTACACGCCCGTGGTTAAATCTAGGGCTATCTATACCCTAACTTATCTATTATGGGGCCGTGGTGCCACAGTAGGTTGAGTGTTGGGCAGGTTATCCGATAGTATAAGGCTCAATATCCGATTGAAACCCTTAGGCGACATATACAAAACTCTTCGCTTCTTCGCAGAGCGAGACGGCCCAGGGAAGGAAACTTCCCCACTACCATGAATTTGTGAGTATAAAACGCAAGAAGTTTCGTTTGACGAGAGCTGTTGCCTGAAATAACCTTAGCGTACTTAATCACTGAGTGGGTGAGATAATGAATGCTACTGTTTAGGGGATTCTTAACCTTTAGTCAGGAGCAATATTGGGAAATGCAAAGTTCAGGCGCAATGTGCCTGACAGGCACAGATGTGAAAAAAATTATTTACCGTTAGCATGGCTCAGTGGTACACCCTTAAGGTTTAAAGGACCATTATTAGTGTGGTCAAACACTTACATGGCGTCATTTGTGCTATGCATAGACCCATGTATATACCGTCATACGGCCCTGGACCAATCCAGAAAGGTGCTATTTAACGTGTTCTTTAGGTTACTGACTACTATTATATGTAATGTGTTTCAGTACGTGAATTCTCTAAGATCAGTGATTTTTATTTTGCTACCATATTTACATAATGCAGTAGAACCTCGGATAACGACCACAATCCGTTCCAGAAAGCTGGTTGTTATCCGAAATGTTCGCTATCCGAAACTAATTTCCTCATAAGAAATAAATTCAATAGGAATACCTGGTTCCTAGCTCCTATTGAATCGCTATTATATGAAAGTTACAGGGTATATGTACAGGGTTACAGGTATTGTATTACATTGTATTATTTGTACACTTACTATTGTAGACATTGTATTACTTTGTATCCATTTGGTATCGCGCAGCACGGAACACAAACATGGCCGCTACACATCTGTTCGCTAACCGAAATTTTGTTCGCTATCCGAGACAAATTTTTAGCGAAAGTTTTGGTCGATATCCTAATTGTTCGTTATCAGACGCGTTCGCTAACCGAGGTTAAACTGTAATATATTTATTTTGCTTTATCTCGCCATTATTTTGCTTAATTATGCTAAATATTCCGCCATTGATCGGCTGCATAGAGCGTGTCGAAAAAACAGCTGCTATGAGTGTCAAGGGTGTATGCCGCCTATTGGCTCGAAAAAAAAAAGAAATGAAAAAAAAAATAAAAATGAAAAAAAAACTCGCGCTGTGTCTGTCTGATCCATTGCGCCCGACGTAGGTTAAAAATGCATATTGAAGATTCAAACGAATATAATCAAAACATTTGACCTTTGACATAAGCTTTACATGATGCTTAAGATAAATACGTATGAGGACTCCTGACTTCTGGTTGTTATCTAGAATAGGCGACTGTTAGGTTGCTCCAACGTCCTTTGAATTACTATATACTGCTTTGATTCTGACAAAGGTAAAACCCACTCATTCATTCTTCATTGTCCTACCTCTGGTGTATAACCCAAGTCTTAGTTCGAGATGGAAACCTCTTGACAATGATGTCCTTGGATATCCATGCTGAAAAGGTTTTTCTCGCTTCATTTACGACTTGAAGCTTTACTCTCACCATTCCAATTGAAGTTGCCCGGATATATCTCAACGGGGAATTTACTTTCCGAGAAAGACCCTGGCATATCGAGGTGGAAGAAGAAGTTTCTCAATTTCATCTCCTTCAAGGATTCCTTGCTTCATGTTCCCAGCCTTCTCGTGACCAACCTGACTAGGAAAACTCTTTGCGACCATTTTTTCGTAATAGTCCTTTAGAATTTCAGAAAATTACTGAGCAAGATTTTTTCAAAGAACTGCAAAAAATGAATCGTTAACAGTAAGGAGAAGAAGTGACTATGGCAATAAATCAGTAGGGGTTCACTAGACAAATCAATTACTTCAGTGAATTGACGTTTCTTTATCGGAATTAATGTTCGTATAGAGTCCTTAGAATTCGATTATCTCTTTATTGCCTATGCTGCACTTTTATATTTACTGCTGCTATATGCTGCTGCACTTAGCAGCTGTTGAAGCAATATATATTGTTAAGTACGATTCGTTTTTTAATTTTTAAAATTTTAGATAACGCAGTTCGGAACAGGAAGTGATTCATTAGGCATATTCTTTGGTAGAAAATATGTATGGAGAAAGTTGCTTCGGTAAAGGGAAGTGGAGCAAGTATCAGTTTTGAATAATGAACTCATTAATAATAATGACGACGATTTTTAGTTTGCTCGCTGACTTCATTAGTGCATAAGAGTAATTAATATCGTACCCGAGGGAATAAGTAATATGTGCTTTCGATGCCTTGAGTGATTGAAAGCATGGCATAACTGATGTTTGTTGCCTATGCTTTGAGAGTTTTGGTAAGGAAGTGTAGATGTGTGGATGTAATATGCCAGAGCTGAATCGCTCCACGACTCTTGGATATGTTAATTTTGGTCTCTTCTAGGTTTTGTCTTCTCCCTGAATTGTATCTGCTCGAGCTACTTTTTTAATAGGAACGTCTGTTCCTCTTCACTTAATTTATTGAGAATGATATCCGTCTATTTGGTCTTATGTATAGAAATTTAGACAGCACTATCCTTTTTCGTATCAGTGTCCCACAAATCCATATCACTCTAATTTTTTGATTGCTAAATTGTTCTCTGGCCACGTTGGCCGCGGGGTAAGGTCCTAGCCTGCCAAACAGGAGGTCGCGGGTTCGAGTTCCGCCTGGGCACCACTACCCAGAGCATGGTTGTTTGTGCTCGTTAAATTGTTAACATATTAATGGCCCCGATGTAAAAGGCCGTATAGATCTGTTTTCAGATCTGAATCGAAATTATTCAGTTAATAATTAATAGTAAAATAATTAAAGAACGTTTTAATGAAGCGCATGCCATGATTAAGGACTTATATTTTCTTTTTAATGAGGCAGAAGGCCTATTGCTCTTTATGTCTATCCATGAACCCTACTCTCTTGCTCGTCCTTTCCCTCTAACCGAAAATAATTCGTTTTATCATTCTTTTCAGCACCCTCCCACCGATCATTACTTGCTCTATCCACACCCTATGCTTCCTTCTTATCTCCTCTTGCAATTTCCTCTTTTTTTCTCACAATTTATGGCGCTCATCGTTCCCTTCAACTCCATCACCTTGTATATTCCGGGCATCTCGAACGCTTCCTTTTCCTCTCATTTTCCTCTCTTTACTTTCTCCAGTTGAGAGACTGCATTACACTCCCTCCACTGTATTTTTTGCGACAAATCACTCGTTTTAAACTTTGGTATCATCTTGAAAATATCAAGATATTTTGACAGTAATCCGTTCAAATTTTTCTATGTGTCAAGCATTAAAAGTATTATCTTAATCTTTTAAAGTAAATTTTTTAAATCTGTAGTGATGGTTATTGTTTTGGAAAGGCTATGCTCATAATGATTTGAAAATTTTAAGAAAACTGCGTAAGTTTGCAATATATTATTTTTTGTAAAAAATAGCCGATCGAGCGAGAGTGATTCTCCTCTAGATCAGACTGAGAAGTATACCTTTCTTTGCACTTATACTCAACTATTTTCTCACAAATTCGCTAATGAACATATATTGCTCCTTTACAAAAACTAAACTCATACCATTATTCTTAATGATGTGCCAATTTTTCTCAGTTGCAATAATTTCCAATTGCACTCTAGTGAGTTGATAATTTTTTACAGTAAATCTGATATTTACATTGATGTAAATAATAATTGTTGCTTGCAAAAAAATGTTAGAATTTTGAACGGAAGCGGAATCTTAATTCCAATGAGGTACCTGTGTTCCAAATTATACATGTACCACTAATCATTATATTTATGTGTGAAATAAATGTTATACATATTATTAATTCACCTCGTACATGATTTTTAAATAGTTTAATTGCTAAGCCTGCCGAATTGCATATTGATTAATTGACCGCTTTCACCGCCTTTTCGTTGGAGTGCAAGCATAAGGCAATCCATTATCTTGATTGGCTCGGCAGTGATTAGCGCCACTTCCTATGCCCCAGAGGGGAACACGTGTCACGCCGGAAACGTGTTTGTATTGTTAAGACCAACGCCAATTGCGTTGTGTTCACGTGTGCTTTGATTTGATTATGATAGGGTATGCGCTCCAGAAAATGCGTTAGAATTCCCGCTCTCTGTCTTTATCATTACTGAAATTTAGCGCTTTCGCGAGATGATAATTTTTTTTACAGTATATCTGATATATACACTGGTGGAAATAATTTGGTGATTTATATAATAATATATTTATCTGATGGAAAAATAATAAGAATAAATATTAACATTAACAATGCCCATCACACTTAGATTATCGTAATTATTGTTTATAACCATACTGTTAAGCTTTAATTTCCTATTTAATGCGTGAAAATGGCAGAAGCGGTCATTACGAAATTTTCGAATATACATAAAGGCCGTTATACACGGGGCAAATCGTTTCGCAAGTTAGCATTGAAAAAAATTGGTTGAAATTGCAAGAATCCGAGCCTGCAGTTAGAGCAGGGGTTGTTTTCCCCTCTAACAGCAGTGCATTCTCTCGTGCGTTGTAGCAATTCTCTCCTTTACTCGACGCAATTTCGACTGCGCCATCGTACATATGTAAGATTGCGCAATGATTCGTTACGAGTAAAACGGTCGAAGTCACACTATTAGCTTCGTCGAAGCTTCGTCGAAAACAGGTCTCCGAAAATTCAGTCATATTATTGCATTATTAGGGAATTTGCTCAAATGCTGTGGATAACTTCATGATTAATTAGTCAGGAGATCTGAAAAAAATCATTTTCGGCAGACTTTGTATTTCTCGAAGCTTGAACACTAACTTAATCTTACATCAGGCACAATATTGGAATTGCTGAGTTCAGGCGCAATGTGCCTAAAAGGAACAGATGTAAAATAACATAATTAACTCTTATCATGGCTCTGTAGTACACCTTTGAACTTAGCACCATTGTTAGTGTAGTCTAACACATAAATGATATCTTATTTGCTATTATATACCCCTATACACGCCGTCATCCTGCCCCAGACCGATCCAGAAAGGTGCGATTTAATCTACTCTTTAGGCTATTAAGTATTATTATATGTAATGTACTTTAGCATTTGAATTCTATATGATTAGGGTTTTTGTTTTGCTATTCTAAATATCCACTAGTGCTTTAATTTCGCTTTAAGTAGTTGTAGAACACGGGCTTACGAGGTAGGCTGTATAATGAGAGCGAGTTATACTATGCCATCAAAGCTCTGCCTCTCTGGCACGTGTCAAATATTTTCTCTTTCACCAGAATCATTCTGAACTTTTAATATCCTCAGTGGCCGTCGGCGTATCTCTTACGCCCCGCTTTTATTAAATCGCACTTCATGGGTCCAAGTTATTAGAGATTTCTCCCCAGGACGTTGCAAGAAACGAAGTTTTGTCTTTGCTTTATTTTTACAGAAAAATCATTTTTACCGAGATGCAACATTTCAGTAACTACTGAGATGATTGACAATACATTTCAATTATCAATCAGAACTATGATGGTGTTATTATAATAATAATTTGGCTTAAGTAATTAAACTTTACGGAAAAAGGTAGGTACCTTTTTTTTTACAAAGCCTTACCTATCTGAGCTGAATTAAAAAAACATGATTGTAAATTGAGTTATATCAGCTTACTTGAAAATAAAGAAAACAACAGGTAGGTAATTGCATATTTCAGCGCTGAAGAATAGAAATTACCGTTAATAGATGTTATAGCCTGAGTTTGATTTTGTCTCTGTCCTGTCAGAACACACAAACTATACGATGCTATTCCTGTCAGTTTCAATTTGTACACCATCATGAGTTTTTTTTTGATTTTATGTTAGTCGTGAGAATTTTGCAATTTTTGTGCTTATGAAATGGTTAATGCAATGAATTTTAATACTTGGTTTTTTGTTTAACATCAGAGAGAGCCCATTTTTAAGTGAACTTGTTCATTGCTTGCTTTAACCCCGCCAATGCCGCAGTATAAAAGGTAGAATTTTGGTAATATCAGAATCACAGATTTCTATATGATGTCTATAATTTAAAAATTTCAATTTACTTGATAAACGCAGGTCATTATTCAATTTTTTATTAGATTTGTGAGACATCGATGAGTTATTTGTAAAACATCATGTTTGAAGAAATATAATACAAAAGTTTCTGAATAGCTTCGTTGGTGATGTATTTAGAAGATTGATTCAATGGCACTCAATCCTTATTTGATTGAATGACAAATTATATGTTTCATAGGAAAGAGAAATGAAACATGTTTCCAATTTTATCAGCAGCGTTTTTAAATATGTTCAACTGTGCAATATTTCTTTTAGACAAAGCACATATTACGGTTAAATATTAACTTAGATATCGGAAATTTAAATCCAAAAAAATAGTTTCAATGTTATTTCAAATTTACTTCGGTGATTTTTTAAGGATATTTTAGGAATTTAAAAAGTTACTTACCTTATTTTTATTCTTACCATAAAAATTATGTAATTAATAATTATTTTGGATTGTGTATTAGTGCCCAAAAACATTTAGGCCCTAAGAGATCCTTTTCAGCAATTGTGGTTTTTCCAAGAGAGAATGGGTGAAGTATGTCTTATGGTTATCATATATCATTGAATTTATTTTGTTTAATTTTTTATTATTAGCAAATGGTATTAATTTTTAACTGGAGTAAACCTTTTGGAGTAAACTTTGGAGTGAAGCTTTTTACTAATTGCTTGTTTGATATAATAATAATAATAATAATTTAGCGATAGCTTACACGATATTTTATCATCTTAAAGTGGCTAAATATCGAATTTTATGCTACCATTAGCTGCGTAGAATATTAATCACAAATTTTAGTTTCAATATTTTATGCAAAACCTATACTTTTCCTTTTTGGACCGTTTAAATTAAGCTTTCGTAATTTTTATTGTGATTTTGAGACACGGAGATAAAATGATTTAAATTTGGATGTTTGCGCACAATTTTGACACGTTTTATTGTTGTAGTGGGTGATTATATGATATGATATATCATATGATGATGTTATAGTGATTTCTGAGAAGGAAATAGTGGCTAAGCGTTGTTAGTTGGTTGTTAAGGTTTAGTCCACTTGATCTCCAGGAATGAGTAACCCCAAGTGCCTAGGATAAAATTCTAATTGTAAAATCCATTCAAGGATATTATGGAATTTAAGGAGTTACCCCACTATAGTTCAGATGTTTCTGTGAAAAAGCTACATATTACATAAAGCATGTAGTGTTGCTGGTACTGGGACAATGAACGAATAAGAAAATGTATGTATAGTGGACTGCTCCTTAGGGCAAATAAAGATGGAGGGAACACCGCGGGTTTAGAATTTCTTTGCTTTATCAATTTATGAATGAATTGAGTTGTAAATATTTCTAGGACTGTTAATCAACCGTTATACTTATATATGCAATAATTATAACACATCCAACTTTTGACAAACAGTAACACTGGCTCTGCGGGAACGCATTTATCTATACATACTTTATGTACTTTGTCAGGAATATCATGAATTTTTAAAAATGCGCCTGAAATATACTGTTTTGTAGAATGGTTCATGTTTATATTAGAGTAAATACTGCTTTAATGTTCCATTTCTCATAGAGAAGTCGTTAATTAAATCACGAGTTTTTTTTATCATTCAGTGACATCCTTAAGGTTATGCAAAATAAAATAAATGACATACGTATGTATGCAATTTGCCTACTATCCAGGATGTCATCGAGATCTGTAAGCTTGGAATACTCATTTATGATGGCGTTGCCGTAATTCTTTATGCAAATTCTCTTTTACTATAATTTATTTTCGCGACTTTCCCCGGTCACATTACCGTTCTAAGATCTTCAAGGTGGGAAATAATGGTATTTCACCGATGAAAACTCCTGTAAATCATCAGAATATATATTTGCATTCTGGAATAGATTGAAATAAGATGAAAGTCAATGATTGAAAATTTCAGAATAAAAGTTCATAACTATTTTTTTCTAGCCTGAGAAATACAATTAATCTTACTAGGTTGGATATCGCTTTAAGAATGGGTTAATTTTTATTCAAAACTTCAAAATTTTTAAATGCGACATTATATTATAACTTTAAGCAGTATTGTCATAATAGGGAAATATAGTTAATACTACGTAAAATGTCAAAAAAGGCCAAAATTAGGATATCAAGCGTCCAAAATTATTTGTAATTGGCGAAAGAAGTATATTTCTGGCAAAGCTAAAGCACATTGTGTTTGCGAAATGAATATTCATATTTCATGTATTTATGAATGGAGATTACCCTTGTTTCCGGACATTATTAGTGAAAGGGTGTCTTTTAAAAAGAAAATTATTCTCTCGAGCATGATTTTCTCTGGCCAGCTGTCACCCTCTGGAAATGTTTTGCATTTCCAAGATGTGCGAAGATATACGTCCCCGCGAGAGTTTATCCATGCATAATTGGTGTTACCAGGAAAGCTGCTATTAATTACAGCTGAGCTTGTTTTCCTACATGTGAAGCAAATGAAGTCCACGGGATACGTGTTTCCCTTTAGTTGATTAATTAATAGGTGCAGTCTGAGTTAACCTTGAGTTGGATTCCGTGGACTCTTTACAATATGAAGCATCAAGTGAAATGTCGGAAAAAGAATTTGCCCTTGTATCAACCCACTGAATATTCATCTGCTTGCTTTGAGCAGTTTCGTTTCGTAAATACCATGATTTTGTTTTGCTGCTTGTCTAGTTGTATACTTTCACAAAAGCTCATTAGCGCAACCGCTGTTTGCAATTGTTTATCGACATTTATACTCTTTTTTGATGGATGTTATCATTATTTAATTGACATAAATTCGTGATTTGATCTTCATGTTTGCCATCGTTTGTATCTACTACGAATTTTACGGCTGTTACTAATTTCTTCGCTTAAAATAAAGTTTTACATGCGTCAGAAATTTATTTAAAGTGCTGTGATGGTTCTAATCACTCTCTATTCGAATGATTAATCTGAAACTACATTTACATCAGAGAGTAAATAGGAAAAAAACTACAAATGTGTTATCTAGTCATAGGTCGTTTGAGTAACCTTTGTGTAAAGTATTCCATTTCCAGATATTTGGTCATCGAATTTCTAAAATAAGTTCCTCCAATAAATTCCTCCAATTTCGAAGTTGTTCTTGTATCTGGTATCCTATAGGTATTAATTTTAGCTCAGTAACATACCGAGTTTTCGTTCAGGAAAGAGTGCCTCTCTCTGCTAAATGAACTGTGTAATTAGATATTCAACGCCTCAACAAGTTAAAAGCCCACAAGTAACCTTACAGGTCTAAGTCACTCTCTGTAATTTTAGCGTCTTCTTCTTGATCTTTGGAGAAGATCTGATACCCTTATATCCCAAAGTTTGCAATCTTCACCTTTTTTTAACGAATGTTTCATCTTCGTTTGGGGAACATGTATTCGATTCGACGTGTGTCAAGGAATTTCTAGAGCGTATGACGTACTACTGGATCAATTAGCGAACATACAGAGAGCAAGGGGATACAATTTGTATGTTTGGGCTGATTTCCCTCGTCGATTTCCGCTTAACATATGGGATTCACACGCCACGATTGACCCCCGCGCTTGGAAGCAGTGGTAATGTGCGGCTGAGTGGAATTCCTAATATCGACAGTGCGACAATATTCACGAATGAGGAAGCCACAGAATTGCATGCTATTAATTTTGAGTGCATTATTGCACCCATAGTAATTGATCGCGCGTTGTCGATAATTGAGGGTGACTCCAAGTGCAAAATTATTCTCAGTAAGCTCATAATTTTCCGTTCTGTTTCATGGTCTATTAATGCATATGTGAGGTTGTTAATACGATTTTTACTTCGCTATATAAATTAATGACAACTAAGTTTATTCATATTCAAGTCACCCGAGAATTATATTTTCGTTGAATCAAAAAAATGGTAGGTTGATCGAGGACGCCGTATTACTCGCCATTAATGATGCAAATGGAAATTAGTTGTACATATACATGGTTTAATCTTGCTTTGATTAAATGTGGAAAAGAAATATTATCTAATGAGAGAAGGCAGGAAGGGATGCTGAAAATTTTTACCTGATTACGCCTTTAATATAATCTCATGCAGTTGAGTTACATAATATTTCCGGGTAACTATAACACATATGCAATACTTGTTGGATACTTATACCCATGAAGAAGCTATTTATTAATCCATTTTTTTATCATGTCCTCAATATATATATAATATAAAATGTAGTCTATATTATAGGCCAGGAAAATGAAATGTAAAAATATTTGCCGTCGTTTCGATATATTTCTTATGTCTTCTTCATGGCTATGAACCATAATGGTTACAATACATTAATAAATGAAGGCGTGAACGATTTTTACAATCTTTTTTACAATAAAAAAGTATAAAAATAATTCTATTATACATATAAATGAAGAGACAAGAATTTTGACATTAATAATTATGCACAGTGAAATTCCTTTTATATTTTTTATTTTATCATTTTAAAGAACTTCTTTTGGGTATTTTAAGATTTGGGTATTTATTCTTCGGGTATTTTAAGATTGTAATCAGCATTACATCGGACCGTTGAGAAGTCATGCAACCGAGGTTGATATGAGATACAGTTTGCCTAATTTTTATTGGCGTATTGGAGTAATTATTATCAAAGATTGCTAGTTACACTATGGAATGAAAACCAAGTTCATATCCAATATCATGCAACATTATGGGTAGCATTTAAAATATTTTAAGCCAGTCACTAAAATCAAAACATTTTATTCCTGGAGGAATTCATCGCCTTTTATCAAGTCTGTAGCTGCCAAGTTTATTTTTTGTATCTGCTATATTTTAATTCCATAACTAAATATTTTCATGCAAGGTTTTCGAGTAGTTAAACACATTACTTCATGTTATCACGTCTATTTTCAAATTAAATTAATTTATTGGAAAGAATGCGTTTGGAAGTCAGCTACTTTTGTTTAATATTTCATTTCCATTTCCCATGGGGATACTAACACAAATATGTGTATACCAGCCTCAATAAATCCTAGTTTTTGTATGATATTTTTGTATCCCAAGGCTATAAATACAGGAATTAGGGCAACGCAGCGATATATGCACTATATCTTTGCTTTAAACCGGGTTTAGCGCAGTAATATAACCACACCTAAGCATTAAAGACTTGAGGTAAATGGTATTTTATATCATAATATATGGAAACGATAATATACGGATTTCAGGAAACCTTTTGCAATTGCTTTGGATATATTTTCTTGGAAATTGCTTCTGGCCTACCAGTCTTAATTCGGTAATGAATGTTTATTGAACGGAGGTATTCCAGAACTGTTTCCTTTTGGCTCCCCTTGAAGCTCTGGTTTCTTGACCTATTTTGCTCTATTAATATTTAGTGTGCAGGACATTCTAGGGGTGATCTTGAGGAAAAGAAGAGAAAATCTGATTTAAAAGAGTGGCTTTACTGGCATTATGATGGTATTGGATTCAAGAAAAAATTGAAACATGAATGTGTTCGTATACAAGAATGTTTTTTTTTCATTCGCAATACCAATAACAGGCCTAAGTGTTGTCATTAATGATTCATGAAATAATTCTTCATACTTTTCCCCCGAAGCACATTTGCCTACGGCTGAATCACCACCAAATGATTGGATCTTAATATGCTAATTGTCATTCAAGTATCAAAATGTTAACGTTAACGAGCAATAATGAAATTGAATCCTATTAAAATTTATGTGGGAAAATTAAATTCTAATTTGAAAAAAAATAGTTTTCAAATCGCCTACACCGCATCAATTACACTTTTTTCAAGTCGTATAATTTCATTCTGACATAACTCAAATTCATAACAGGAATTCATGAATCTAGGATTCAAGTATAATTTAAATTAATCTATGAATCCAAAATGATTAAGGTAACGATTTGGCAAGAAAAATAGATTGGCTGTATAATTCACTCTTTGAGCCAAAAGTGATGATAATCATAGAAGTTTTCCCTTTTTACACGCTCTTCTTAACTTTTCGTCTGTCTGATTCATCGATAGAATATTATATTATTATATTGATAGAATATATAGAATCGATAGAATATTATATTATATTATTGATTTTTAAACTACATTCCAATTTCGGATTACTTGAAATGTTGCACATTGGATTGCTTGATGAAAATACAACATTCAAAATTCATTAATTTGAAATTTTGTTCCATTGGGCTATAGTTGATCAACTAAATTATTTCCTTATTGAAATATTTTTTCAATAGTGTTCTCAATAGATGTTAGTTGTAAATTTTTAGACAGAAATTTATTGAACAGCTCTCTTTTAATCGATTGCATTTTTCACACGTTAAAAGTGGTAAAAATATGAATTTGAAAAAAAAAATGTGAAAAAGAATGCACTTTTTCCAAAAAAGTGAAAAATGCATTAAAAATTAAAAAATGAGATTTTAATGACGAGGAGAATACGACACTGGTGCGGATTAGGCTTCGATATTAGTGTTGCGTGCCATCCTTACTTATCAGTCTCTTTTACGAATTCTCAAGACCATTGCACCTGGACGCGGACGGTCCGCTACGCGCGCGGTTTGGGTTCCAATGGCGTTGATGGAAGCTTACACATGAGTGCGAACCGTCAGAGAACCATCCGCGTGGCCCCTGCGCCCCGCGGATCATCCGCGCGCGTTCGGACCACAGACACAGGTTTGTGCTTACACATGAACGCGGACGGCTGATGCGGACCAAGAAGATTTGTTAGTGGAAATAGAGCGACCCTTAGCGAAAAACTGTTGAAATTTCAACAGTTATTTGGGAACATTGTTGAATCCAACAGTAACTTTTGAATTCAACAGTAAATTGGGACCACTGTTAAAACTAACAGCAACTTTTAAAACTAAAAGTAACTATTAAAACTAACAGTAACTGTTAAAACTAACTGTAACTGTTAAAACTAAAAGTAACTGTTTAAACTAACAGCAACTTTTAAAACTAAAAGTAACTATTAAAACTAACAGTAAGTGTTAAAACTAACAGTAACTGTTAAAAGTAAAAGTAACTATTAAAACTAACAGTAACTGTTAAAAATAACATTATCTGTTAAAACTAATCATTACTGTAAACTCTGACAGTAACTAATAAATTCAAAAGTTATTGATGAATTCAGAGGTTACTGTTTGATTCAGCAGTTACTGTTGGATTTAACAGTGGTCCCAAATAACTGTTGAAATTTCAACAGTTTTTACGCTCAGGGGAGGTTGGTGATAACAGAGCGAGTGCGTCTTTTCGCCATGTGTATTGAATTAGATTGTCTTCAATGGTCTTCTGTTTTGGGTGTGAAAATGATCGAAAAACTTACATTCATCAGCACGTAGCTGTGTAAATGTGCTCACCATAGGGGCTTTTAGTTTACTTTGTGCCACAATAGGGTTCATCCAAAACCTCCTTTGACCAGAGTCCTCCAGATTGCTCTCTCAACACTACTCTCCCATCATGTCGTAGCTTTTTGTATGAGAAACAGGCAGTCAAAGATCTATTTCAATGCAAATCGAAAACACCAATGAAATGTATTTAAAATTTAGAGTGAGAAATTTAGAATCTTCAATATGCTCCACGCTATCTATTTCATCCTAACATATTAATTAAGAACCTAACAGAAAATACGAGCAAATGAAGACTCAAAATGTATGGTTTACAATTGATTTAAAAAAGAAAAAATCCATTAGAAATTGTAAGAGGTTCATCTATCCCAACTTCGTAGTTATTATATGGCAATATAGAGGACTCTGCCTTTGACGGGCATTTTTTCCGTTTTTTTTTCTAACTTGGAATAGAGAAATTACTCGAATGGCCCTTGGCACTATAACTTTCTTCCACCTTGGCAAGCTACGCACGACTGACATTGTGCCCGACGCGGACGATTTTCGTCCGCGCTTATGTGAACAGCGGCGACCGCTTTCCACCCCCCCCGTCACGTGCGCGGGCCGCGGACCGTCCGTGTCCGTGTGAAACGGGCATTATTTCCTTAGAAATGAAGTCCTATTGGTAAACACGAACATCCCATACATGATTAGTATGTGATAGAAATTTTACAACTCTGGTTTAATCGATTTAATGAATCACCACTAAAAAGTAGAAATTGATAATAAAATAAAAAAGAGGTATAAAGAAAGCGCTTTTTCCTAAAAAAAGTATATAGTAATCATAATACGAATAATAATAAATTTATTGTTCTAGGTCCTTCTCCTATGGAACATATCACATTTTACTAATAAGTCTCAGCAGTGAACAACAAAGCAAAAGTTAAAATACAATTTTACAGTATTAATGATATATAGTGTTAAAGTATTGTAATTACAATTATATTTTTCAAGTAAATAAGCAAACATTTTCATTTTGAATTGATTTACTGTGTTACAGTTAACAATGCCGTCCGGTATTTCATTCCATATTCTTATGGCAGAGTTTAAGGTTGGCAATTGGTACACCGTAGTACGGCAATTTGGAATTTTAAATCGTCTTCTAGCTCTTACTACACTACAAGTTTCACTCTGGTGGTACATAATCATTTTATAAAGATAATCAGGTGTTTTGGATGACAATACAGTATACTGCCTATTTAATATAAAAAAGCGTACTGTATACTTCCCTCTTCACTGGGGTCCTGCGCATCTTCCTCCCACTCGTTCCCTGCCCGCCTCTACGTCACAACTTTCTCTTCCAGTGACGCACCACCCGTACAATCCGGCAGTAGCCTTAACATTTGGGTATTCAGAGTGTAGTGGGAGCATGATGTCACCAGCCCGATTTATTCCACGTGCCGCCAGGGGAAGCCGATTGCGGTGACGTCAGGCGCGGTGAGATTTGCGACGTTAGCCAGGCGAACTCTAAGGTACCCAATGGAATTCCGGAACAAAAACATATCTCTCTAGGATATAGACATAGAGGATGTGAAACGATTTAAAAAATATCGCTTTCAACAGTAGGATTTTATCGCTGAAAGGGTTGTGAGAGTTCGCTCTCATTTTTACTGGCACGATACGACATGCATGGATTAAGTTTTATTAATTCTAAGGGTTTAATTAATTAAGGGTTTCCAGGGTTTTTCCAAACAGGCGGGAGGGGCGAGTTCTAGTGGTTCTAGATTCAGTGAATCGTATGGTCGTGAATTTCTTTTTCCATTCTATTTCTTTTTGGAAAAGAAAATTAAATTTGAGTTGGGATAGATGAACCTTTTACAATTTCTAATGGATTTTTTCTTTTTAAAATCAATTGTAAACCATCCATCTTGAGTCTTCACTTGCTCGTATTTTCTGTGAGGTTCTTAATTAAGATGTTAGGATGAAATAGATACTGTGGAGCATATTGGAGATATATTTTCGAACGAAAATGAAAAACTAATTCTAAATTTTAAATGTATTTCGTTGGTGTTTTCGATTTGCATTGAAATAGATCATTGATCGTCTGTTTCTCATACAAAAAGCTAGCGGTAGTAGAGATTTATTTGAAGTGATGGCACTTAAAACCTAAAGCTAATCGTTACGGACTAACCTTGGTCATTTATGGTCGTTTTGGAAAATTGTCGACGTCACCACTTGTAAAACCTGGTATTAACTTGATGGTTACAGTCTTTCATGTTAATAAAAATGTCTATTAGGCTATTAAAAAAGTCCAGAGATTTAAAGAGTTTTCATGTGTTTGAGCTTCAGGCGATGCACTTTTCCCTTGCGCAAATGTTTTGCACTGCCATTCTTGGAACACCGTGTCTACTATTACTACTACCAATCAGGACTCTTGGAAAGTCATCATTCTCTGCCTCTTAAGCTCAGTTAGTTAACCAAATTGTACTCGCAAAGGCTCGCTTTTCTGTATGCTGCTTAAAAATCAATAATACATTAAGATATCCCTATATATTCAATATTTTTTAATATAGGATGTTCCTAAATAGTAGTCGCATCAATTTACAACGAAATTTATTTTCGAAGACCATATCATAGTGGTACTGCTTCTAATATTGTCTTAATATCGGTAGGAAATATGAGTAAAGTGATTCAAATTGTTTAATAAATGGGCATTTCCATGAATATGTCAACTTTTTCTCACAAATTAAAATTTAGGCTGGAAATATTTTCTCTTTATAAATCAACAGCCAATTGATTGAATTTCAAGAAATCAATGCTTAAAATATTATTCACAGCCTTGCTAAAAGTTTTCAAACTATACTTCGATTCACAGAGCTTTGAAGATGTTTAAAATCATTACACTTAGGAGGTTGACCTCGCAGTAATTCCGTCACATGTCAATTATGGTCTTGTTTAGAAGGCATTTCGATAATTAATTTTGTTTATGTACATGAAAATCACCTTCATTAATGTTTTTTGATCATGCGCAGTTAAAATTTTCACAATTGTTTTTTTGTATTTTACGATTCAATCGAAATAACCTATTGCATAGGTTTTCTCTAAAGGTAATTCCGTCACAAATGGAATTGCCCAAATCCTAATTTTCACTGTATCATCATGTTTCACACCGATCTTCTGGGATAATAATAAATTCCTCGCAAGCCATTTAATGCAAAATACCACTCCGGACACCAATGTTTCAAGTGCCCGGTAACCAGTGAGCACAGTTTGTCTTTCGTCATAAAACGAGCAAACAACTGGTTCGGAGCGCGTGGGTGGTGGCATGAATGCAGGTGAGCCGGTGGGAGTAAGTCCACCACTAGAATGGAAATGAGGACCCCATTCCAAAAGTCCCTCGTCAGCGTCCTTCCCACCCCGTCTTCGATCCCTTGATACACGCTAAACTTTCCCCCGAACCCTGAAGCGGGCGGTGACGTCACCATCTCCTCTCCTCTCCTCACCAACCTTGGCTTGCGTCACCGTCCCACGCGGATTCACTCGCCGAACCGGCCAATGAACTCGCTCCCGTCTGCACCGTCTGCGCGAGACCCACGTGAGATTTTAACTGCGTCATAAAATGAACCGTTGAGGCGGTGACGTTGTACTCCATAATTTATGGCCCATATAGATAGATCGGAGAACGTCACGTTTTCTTCGCGAAAGAAAACTCATATCCTAAAACAAATTAATGAAACGCCTTTTTCGGTGGCATGAGAATGACAAATTGAGGGATAATGATTTTTTTCTAAAAAGGGTTTTTTAAATTTATTTTATCTGTACATCTACATCTACATAATGCCCTGCGAGCCACCTCTAGGGTGTTTGGCAGGGGGTGATCAATCACCAGCATGCAGCATGCATTTGGACTCCCACATGCACACCACACCGTCCAAGAAACGTCCCGTATAATAACAAACTAAGAAAAAACAACAAACTACAGTCCATCAATCAAATTCATTTCTAAGTACCTACTTGTTCTCGTTTGTTTCCTTTGCCTAATAACTGAACCTTAACTTGTATAAAAACAAAATCACTTGTGCCTCTTGGCTCCTCACCCCCTCAATTTAGCTATGATTTGTTAAGCGCAGTGCTGTAGAGAAGCAAATGCCACTTCCAGCCATTTTTTAAAGCCTAGACATTCCTCTCAAAGGAATTTCATCCTCAAATGCAGTTATGTCTTCGAATGACACAATGCATCTACGCCATCTGTATTAAAAGGTAGCTCTTATCAAGCGTGACCATCTGATTTCAACAGTGGTTTAACTGACACATCCTGAAATGAAGACAGAAAAAGAAAACTTCCCACGCAAATATATCGCCAGGTCAATGTCACTGAACGTATCATTTAGTAGTAATCGAGGATAAACAGATAATTAGGTGCACTGGCTGTTGAAAGACCGGTTTTTAAATCAAGGTGAATACGATCATCTTCTATTGTTTACTGGAAAAGAGAAATTTTGAACCTCCTCATTCTCTTATCTATTTCCTGGATTTTTTATCATACAATTTTTTTTAGGTTAGTTTTTAGTTAGGTTTTTTTAGGCCATTGGGTAGCATTATTGATTGATATATATGACAATATAGCAAAATCTTTGGGTTTTTGAATCTCTTAATCACACTCATACAGCATAGAAGGACCTATGGGATATTACATGACATGGGTATAAACGCAAAGTGTTTATTCTGATGCGTGCGTCCGATAGTAACATCTGAGATTGTGAACTTAATATCATAGATAAACCGTCCAAAAGTCTTGCCATTTCGCTGTAAAAACATTTCTTTGAGGTTTCTTGCTGCTAAAAACTACTGTGTGAGAATAATTACATATCTATCCAGTAACTACATCGCAAATAGAAAACTCTCTAGATTTTATATTGTTCTCAATGAGAAGTTAAAATACAGTAAGTTTTTGTCACCATGTGGTGAAAAAATTATTCCATATTGTTCCGTAAACAGAAGTATGTTTTAGTTAGAACGTAGGTTTCCGTGGCGATAGTTTGATCTCTGCATGTCTTCAGGGTTTCCTTCCGCGTCAGCTTGTTTGTGGACAAGAGTTTCGCTGGCTATCCTGCCAGCGTCTTCAGGTCGAAGGTGTCGGCTGTCGGTTTCTGCCTCGCTTACCTATATGTTTTAGCTGTCGTAACTGCCACCGCAGGGCATAGTTTTATTCCGATATTCAATTTTTTGTGTGTGCGCGTGCGACCAGTCGTCGTTAATCTCGGAGTCAGTTGTGTCATTCAGTGTGTGGAACTCATATCGAGAATGTGTGGTGCCTCAGCTCCCCCAACCCCTCCCCCACACCCCAAGTGTGCTCAAGTGTCGGCGGAACTGCAGACAAGGAGGCTTACTGACTGAAGACTGACTGATAAGTGAAATTCCCCCCCATTATTATTCACTATTTTCATGATATTGTTAAAGATATGAATATATATTTTTTGAATGTTTAAGAGTGCGTTGTATTTCTCTGGTCCTTCGGGTTATAGTTGTATGAACATCGATCCTTTTTCATCCCGCGACACATATTGTTCGGAACAAAGAATCATTGATTAAATTGACTTGAATCGACGCTAAGGAAGCATTCGTTGTAAAATTCAGAAAAAGTAATGAAATCACTGCGATTTACCATATGAAAACAATTCTAATTATTAGTTTTACCATTTGATACTATGGAGTTAATTTCTATTGCTCTATGAAAGAATGATAGTACCTACTCTTAGGCAAGTGTAACTATCATGATCTAGTTATGGAACGGTTCGACTGTGGAAACTTTTGCATTCTGAATAAATATCAATCCAATTATTACTCTCCTACTAAGTTCTGGGCAAGTAAGTCAACAGCTTTTAATACACTTGTTTTAAAGTTATTTTAATTGAAGATATGTTCATTTGAGTTATTTATAATTATCATTGTGCTCCCTCCGTTTTTTGATTAATTGATAATGTATATCGCTGGCATTATAAAATTAGGTTATTAAAAGAATTATAATTTTACTTAATTACCTAAAAAATATTTTAATGCATACAATTATGCTTATATGTCCTGGAAAACGTGGTTACTCAAGGAAATAAATTTCTCCTTTGGGTGTCTGCAAGGGTTTTATCTAAAAATGTTGGAGGAATATGAAACATTTTGATATTATTAAGGAAATACCGGCGAGCTAGTTATTGGCCACCTTCACGGAGTCACGGGAAATATTATCGTGCTCGAGGAAAATGATTTTCCCCGTGAAAAAGTGCACATCTATTAATTATTCATATTCTCTTAACTTACATTTTATGCCAAAGCAGGAAGGATTTACTGAAGCGACTTGAGTGTACCATTCAGCTCTGACAGCGGGAAATCTGTCTACTCGTATACACAGTGGTCATGTTGTTCCTTGATAGACCGCGGTGATTCCCCAGGTGTTCTCTTGGGGTCGATTTTCTTCCTGGCATCTCATCTCTAAGTCAGTCGCCTCATCGTGCAAATACATCAGCCAAGCATGATCAGCTAAATAAAGCTCGCCGTTTCTGCGGTGTTCTCTCGATTTCCTTGGCTTTTCCGAGTTCCCCTGAGTGCTTTGATCATTAAGAAGATTTATGGACGGTACCGAATGCTTTAGCGACCCAATTTGGATAGCGGGTAAAACTTTTAGCCGTTCAGCGGAAACAGAAGGAATGCAATCATTTGTGCAACTCCGTTCTTCCCTTTCCTGTTCTTAGGTTTTCGGAAGGCTTGCAAAAGGGGACAACAACTCAATGACCTAATGCTTTTTGCATTTTACCTTTGAGCTAACGTAATTGGAAGTTATTGGAATGGTCTGGTAAGAATATTTATAGACCTAGGTGCGTCCGAATTCTATTCAAATATATATTTATTCTGACTTTTTTCCCCTCCAATTCCGTTAAGGCTTATATGGAATCTGGTAAAAGAGCTCTTTTAAGCTCTTTATTATCTAATTGAGTACTCGACATCCAATGCAGCTTGAGAAATTTCCGCTGAGATATAATCCTATTCAGGTATCCTAGGTCAAAAACTTTAAGGTCAGTGCTCCAGACTTTAGATACGACCCAGAAATTATTAATTATAGGCCTGTGGAAAGGTCAGATTCCTCTTACCCTGCAATCACTTCTATCAACGAATTTTATATTAAAATTCACAAACTCTTATTTCGCGTAATTGACATTCGTGCACGGTAATGTTTGCTATCTTGCATGTTTTTCTTGGAAATAAACAAAGGAATGCAGAATGCTTCACGAAAAAATCTTGATGCGGTATTATTTGCACCCACACAACTATATAAGTTGTCGTTTTCATTAACTGAGGCAAGGGTGCAGAAATAAACTTAACTGTGAAATCTTTATTAGCTTATCATTAAATAAGTTATGATTTTAAAAAATATTTCTTTCTTTCTTGCATGGTCTTCATGGTGGGCGGAATCGAAAAGATTGTGGTCTGGTATATAGTTCATATTTTATTGTATACAATTCCAAAAAGTCGTATAAATTCCACATGCGTTGATTTTGGATATCACGAGTTTCATTGTTTATTCTACGAATCTGCGTGGTTTTCACAAACTTTTTAACGGTTGTATGTTAGTTTAACTTCCTCAACGTTTTTAACTAACACTAAGTATTTATCATACTATTTTTTTCTATTTCAGGTAGGTGTCCCTGTCGCACAATATCTTGAAATTGCTCTGGAGTTGATAGCTTGTGTTTCCTGATTAATAACTGCATGAATATTAGTAGCTTCCATCTTAAAGGTAAGTAAAGAGCTCTAGATAAATATTCTGATGAATTTAGGATTTTTCGTTTAGTAAAGAACCATACGTTCCGCGGTGGATCATTGATTTGAAATTTTAAATTGATTCTTTACGACTTAGTGTCTTATTTCAGGAGGACACTTACTAGGTTAAGTACCTTAAAGCTATTAATGTCCTCTCCTCATAGAACCCCAAAAGATGTTTGGAATCGTCGTGTTATATTTCTCGGTAGAGCTTCGGCAAATATATAAGCGGGGAACGAGATACGCTATAGAACTTATAGACATTTTCCTCTCACTTTAATATTCACGAGAGAAATTTCAGTGAATTTTGTATTATCTTCAGGCGTTATTCATGTTCAATACGTCTATAAATACGTTACTTCGTCACGGATTGACTGACATTAAGAAGTATTGAAGTCAATCTTTCCATTCGGGAGATCGTATGCACATCCTTATAACTTACCCATTGAAGTGTATGGTATTTGGAGAAGGAGGCGACCGAGTTATCCAATTTCTCTCCCCCATAGAACCCCAAACGATGTTTAGAATCGTCCTGACATTCTCTCAGTAAAATTCTCTTCGAAAAAAATAAAAGTGAGGTCCAAGATACACTGTAAAACAGCTCGGAAACAATTCCGAGGGTGATCCATCTGGCGCCGGTAGTTGGAGGCAATCATCTTAAAGCTATTAATGTCCTCTCCTCATAGAACTATCGAAGATGTTTGAAATCGTCGCGGTATATTTCTCAGTTGAGCTTTGGCAAATATATAAGCGGGGAACGAGATACGCTATAATACTTATAGGAAATTTCCTCTCACTTTTATATTCACGAGAGAAATTTCAATGAATTTTGTATTATCTTCAGGCGTTATTCATGTTCATTACCGGTTTGTAAATACGTTACTTCATCACGGATTAACTGACATTAAGAAGTATTGAAGCCAATCTTTCCATGCGGGAGATCGTATGCGCATCCTCATAACTTACCCATTGAAGTGTATGGTATTTGGAGAAGGAGGGGACCGAGTTAACAAATTTCTCTCCCTAGTAGAACTCGACACGATGTTTGGAATCGTCGTGACATTCTCTCGGTAGTAATTCGACAAAAATAAAAGTGAGGTCCGAGATACACTGTAAAACAGCTCGGATATGTCGAAACAATTCCGAGGGTATCTGGCGCCGGTAATTGGAGGCAATCATTGTTGCTTAAATTTCCTCTTTTGAGACGAGAGTGGGGACTGCGGGGAAAACTATTTCCTCCCGGCTTCCAAGAAGTGCGGAAATCAAATGAAATATTGGAGAGGATAAGAGAAAGAAGGCGGTGAAATGGACGCAAGGACAGAGGACGCCTTTCACTCGTGTCTCCCTCCACCGGTGCAATTCCACGTCAGATCCATCGCCCGTTTATATAAAGTTCTCAAATTTTCGATAAATTTTATATGAAGAATACACTCGACAATGTAGGCATGTGGACAATTAGGTAAGAATAAAAATTTTCTTGTTCCACATTCATATATTTACTTGCGACCGCTTTCTCTATAGGTAGTGTGTAGTCATCTCGCCAGACGACGATGAACTGGATCAAAAAACGGTCGTAAGTAAATATATTATTGTGGAACTAGCAATATTTTATTCTTTCCTGATAGTCATGAAGGAGTTCCATCAAACGACACTTAAAACCATTGCATTTAGTAAGCAGTATTTCGACATCCGATGTCCAACAGTGCAGTGGCGGATCTATGGAGGGGGCTATAGGCCCCAATCCAATTTACACTAGATAAAATTGTAAATTTGCTCGGACCCCCACCACTGCTGGTAGGTTAACCCCCATTTAGTACCCCTTTGTCCCTATCCTGGATCCGCCACTGCACCTGTGTATATCGTCGGAGATGTTTTCATTGCAAAGGTAGTGCATTAAAAATATTTCAAATATTGGTTTTAAACCCATGCATTTTACCTTTCGAAAGACATGTTATGAAATCTTTATTTGATGGAGTAAAGCTTTACAGTCTTTTAATTTATACTTAAACCTTGATTCTCTCAAAGCACACTGCCTAAGAGTTTTATATAAAAAATGTATATATTTTAATGGAGTTTAACGTCTCGGAATTGATCAGAGCTAAACTCCGAGGTTTTAATCATTGTTAAATGATCGAGGTCTAAAAGTGAAATAGATTTTACATATTTTACTTCTGTAACAGCCTTGTTATATTAACAATATTAACTTGGTATTAACTTAATACTGAGGGAAAGAAATTACACCCATTTTAGACATAATGAAATAATTATTTTGCGAAAAGCTATGAACATCCTTTTGAGCTTGTCAATTTTATACTAAAATAATTTTAAATGACAATATCTGTGGAAATCACAGTTACAGAATGGTTAATTAGTGTAACTGTGTACTTTTAACACCTTTACATAACCTGAAATTTATTAGTTACATTAAATTCTCCTATTTTGGTTTCAAAGTTGCTTAAACTTTTTGGTGTCATGTTATTGTTTTTTTATTAAGTTGGAACTTTAAATGTGATATAAAGGTTATTCTTGCAATATGCCACTATGTAGGATAAGTGGAACCTTCTGACAAGCCTTCTTGCGTTTAAGGACCAAGATGTGTATGAAAATATGTATGGGCAATTATTAATTATTACAAAAAACATTTATAAATAAAAAAATGTATATGAAAATATAGGCAATTATTAATTATAAATTTTTTTAATTCATGTTTAGAAAAAAATTACATTCGTGCTTAGATTGTTGAGTGTGAATTTTCTACCAAGTTTGATGAAAATGGGAGAAAATGAAATTAATTCGTGTTTGTTCTGGCATTGGCTCACTCTCTTCTCTGTGGATTCAGTTCGATTCTTTTTTGTCTTCCCTCATCCAATTCCTCCCTTTCTCATTACCTTCCTCGATAACATATTGTCTATTAAGCGGTCGTAATTGGATGGGCGTATGATGCATTGACATTCAATGTTGCATGATCGACTAGCGGAGCACGCTCCGAATGGTCCACATCTTTCCAGTGAGTAGGGGAGAGTGGGGCAAAACCGACTGGGCGGGTCAAACCGACCCCTTTAAAATCACCCGGTAGTTGTTGCTTTCAAGTAGCAACATTATATGCTAGTTGAAGTGGCCGCCATTACCAGCAGATCGAACTTGTTTTCGTTTGCGTAGTGGCCGCCGTTTAGTCTCTGTGAATTTTTCAAATTTAATACAGTTTTCTTAATGATTTTTATTATGTTTGTTTTGGATCTGGCAGCTATAATGCCGATATGATTTACCCACGGTAAGTAAATACGATAATTTAGTGTTTTTAGTTGTGTTTTAAGCCCGAGTAGCCGAGTAGTTGGTTATGGATACGCATGTATTGACATATTTCTGATGTTGTGTGTCGAGGGGCAAAACCGTCACCGGAGAGTGGGGCAGGACCGACAGAGGTTGCATTCTCTTAAAGATAGGGATGATTTTGACGAAGGAGACGAGGAGGCTCGCAAATTTTGCAATGAGTTGTACTCCGGTTCCAAGAATAAAGAGGGTTGAATACAATGTTTGAACTGCAGAGGGTGGGCTCACGAGGAGTGTTCAAATTGTGAAGAAGAAGATGACAATGTCATTTTTGATTTATGTACGTAAGTTCATTTCCAATCTCACATATTGTTAATTTGCTATTTCATGTTCACAAATATCACATACGCGTTAAACGAGTGTTTGTAAAATACATCTTTCAAAATTGTACAGTAAAGGTTTTGTAAATGCAAATTCAATGGGTGTCTGTTTTGCCCCACCTATGGGGCAAAATCGTCATTTTGTCAATGTTTGATAAAAATCATAAATATATGTAATCACTATAATAAAATGTATTTACATTAATATTCTACACTCTTTATATATAAATGTTACTATTAACCACATTTAAAAGAATATTAGCAACAGAATGATGAAGTTTTAAATGAAAAAAGGTTAACCGGTCGGTTTTGCCACACTTTCCCCTAATCATCGTTTGGAAATCCGTGTGTCAAGCAAAGAAGGCATGATACTGCTGGGACTCGTTGAATGCAAAATTGACCAGTAGTAGAAGGTCGAGAGCTCTAGCCCCGTTCGCAAATTAAAATAACTCGGGCGTAACTTGACTTAATAATCCCATGCTGATGGCTGAATATTTTCCACCAATCAAAATTTAGACTGCCTTTCGTTCATGACGTTGATTTTAGAGGACTTTTGATTAAATTCAACCGATTCAGACCCCGACCACCTTCAGACGCGATATAGTGAAAGTTTGACATAAAATGTAACTGCAATTTTCCGATATAATTTTAATGCGTACGATATGTTTCGGCTCACATAACTTTCATCTGTTGCATCATGATACATGTGAATATCATATTTAAACACTGGAGGTAGATTTCCAAGTAGGATTCCGCGGAGATTATGATGATATCTGGTGATTTTTTCGGGTATTCTTCCGCGTTTATCCATTTTGTACGACAATAATTCCCCAACGTTCCAGTTGGCTTGCTCAGGTCCACTGAAGTGTCGATGCAGAAAGTTGTTCATATTATATACACCCCGTTTGCCGCCTTCTTTGTGGAGGTGTGTCCTGATTGGTCAGGATCTTTGAAGACCCTCTTCCAACAAAGAACTTAACCGTGAAGACGGCTACAATCACGCCAGCGCGTGGAAAAGGGTCTTCAAAGATCCTGACCAATCAGGGCACACCTCCACAAAAAAGGCGGCAAACGGGGTGTATATAAGATGAAAAACTTTCTGCTTCGACACTTCAGTGGACCTGAGGAAGCCAACTGGAACGTTGGCAAAATATTTTCCTACAAAATGGATAAACGCGGAAGAATACCCGGAAAAATCACCAGATATCACTGGACGTAGAGGTGGGGGAGGATTTGAAAAGTTTGAGGAAAGGGTGGGAAACAGAATTACAGTGGAGTGATAATGAGAAAATAACCGAGGAGGAACGATATGATGTTCTCATGTATGATATGACGTATTGTACCAGATGATTGCTCGGTGAGCCGAAACGCGTCGAACACATTAAATTAATTGTGGACTCAGATTATTCCATTTTCAAGAAGAGATGTAAAAAATTTATCTTGGAAAACTATTTTCATTGCTTATTTAAAGTTTTCAATTTCACTGATCTAGTTTCATCTTGGTGATGAATTTTCATTCATTACATATTAGCTGTTACCATCTGGAAAATAGCTAACTTGTAACTTGGATAATAATATAATAATGATATTACACCCAAAAGATCTGAGAATTTCTTGCTGCAAGCAATTTCAACGTACATCTATCAACTAATAAGTTCATAAGTCGAGCAACGCCGTTTTAATTAGCCATGAACGTGCTACAGGTTTATCAAGTTTTCAACCACATAATTACTCGAAGTAGTAGTAGTAGTAGTTGTATGAGAGGCTCAAAATATGCTTGGTTTATATTTGAGAAATATAAAACACTTAATCTTCCAGTGTGAGCTATTACGTGCATGTTGTACTTTTGCCCTCATTGAGAAAGTTCTTGTATATTTATAGCCATTTTCTTTCGGAAAAATGTCTACCATTCTATTGGTTAAAGAATGAAGAATATTTGAATACAATAAATAATTACGAAAATATTACGAGGTTAATATCTCAGTTAAAATGGCGGGATTCACAATCAGAGACTTTTAACACTGTTATTCATTACAAACATTCTCATACATGTCCCGTATCGTGTCTGTAATACTAGTTTTTATGCTGTTTTATTTTATATTTCTCTTTGGCAACTGAGAAATAGAATTTGTAGCGTTTGTAAATTATAATCCGAAATGTTATTTGAATAAATCGAAAGGTGTCTTAATCTTAAAATATTTTCTGTAGTTTTTTATATTTATATAGCTTGTTTTTAGGCGTGAAAGTGAAGTCACTATCAGAATTAGAGTTGTTTACTCGAATGAATTCTCCGGGATAATTAGTTTTCAACTACCCGCTTCCATCACTGTTTCCATTTGCTTTCAACCAAAGTTTGTATCCCTTTGTTCATTTAAGCGCTCGCGATTTGTGAGCTATTCCAATCCTGAAAAAGTACAAACTCTATCGTTATAACATTGTCTCACTCATAAATACATTCTTTTCTCATACTGGAGAGCCACCTTTTATTGAGTTGGAACTCGTTGAAAGAGTTGTGAAAAAGTATGTATTATAACTATTTTTTTCTTCTTATCTTGACCTCGTTTAATACATGTTAAAATACATACGTTGACCTAAACTCCAGGAAATATTTTAACATGTATAATAACGTCACCAATGCCTTTTTTCATGCGATCGTTACATTTTTTCCTGGTAAATTGATATATATGACTGTGAAATAATTGCAGTAATTTTTTAGCCCTTTCGACGCATTGATAGTTTATTTATACAAACTACCTAGTGAAATGTTTACGTACAATAGCTCGATTGATTAACTACGTTAGTTAATACATAGTCATTATTCCATTCATTAACTGAATGGGAAAGGCCATTATTGATAGTGACAGATTTTGTAAATAGACCATAAAAAAAACAAATTTCAATGATAGTACAAATAAAAAATAAATAACAGGAAGAAATTACTTTTGAGAATAAATATAAACTATCGGTTGATTTTTTTTACGGCCTACAGAGGTAAATTTTTATATTGGTGTTATTCTTTTATCGCCAGTGCTTCCTCGAAGTACGACTCAGAAGCCGTAATTTTATTTGCGTGAGCAAAATTTAAAATATTTCCGTTCGATTTGGCCTGGAGAATTCTAGAGACGTCTCCAAGAGCACCTCAATATCACTTTGGCGCCCAGTGACAGGAAATTGCGGAACGTTAAAGGCTGAAGAATGAGGAAAAAGAGGAAGAGAGGACTTTGCGCTGGAGGATGGGGTACGAGAGATGCAAATTCCGGTTCGTATCTCATTCCGTCGTAAATTTTCTCGGGTCTGCAAGAATGAGACGACATTGCCTCCTCTCTTCACTAGATCTCTCTTCACCTTCTATTCACTCACACTCCCTTCACTTCCTCATCTTCTTACCGCGCCTACTCGATCCTTCCAATCCTGTGCAACCTCACTTAAACCCCAGTTCTCCCTCCAACCCCCCCAGTCATAAATTTTCGTTTAAAAACGAAGTCGCCCTTCACGTGCGAAGGGTTATTTCCCGCACAGCCCTTCTTCATTCTCTTCCTCTCACCAATACCTTCCTCCTAACTCACCCCTTTTTCCTCATATCCATCCTTGAACCCTACCTCAATCGTCTGTGCAACTGCCACACCGGTTTTACCGTCCCTTATGTACTGATCGAGAATGAGGTAAGAGTGACCAATAAAAACGTGATGCGCCCTTTTCGAAAATGCCATTATTGTAAATTAGAAATTGCTGGTAATTTAACGAAAATATTCAAACGAGCGGTATCAATGCAATTTTTATTATCTTGGGGCAGTATTCATGTTCATTACCGGTCAAGAAATACGTATGGCATGGTATTTAGAGGAGGCGACCGACAGCTGAGGTCATTTGCGCCATGAGAGAAGGGTGTGGAAGGAAGGGTGGAGAGAAACCCGGCGTCAGCATTAGCCTGCTCTTAACGAAAGGCGCCAAGGGGACCACGGCTTAACGTCCCATCCGACGGACGGAGTGTTGCGCTTGAAATGTCCTCCACACAACACTCAAGCAGGGATCGGGTATTCTCTGTAAATTCTCTACCACTGCCGGGATTTGAACCCGAGCCCGCCGGGTGGGAAGCCAA
This sequence comes from Ischnura elegans, assembly GCF_921293095.1. Taxonomy (NCBI): domain Eukaryota; kingdom Metazoa; phylum Arthropoda; class Insecta; order Odonata; family Coenagrionidae; genus Ischnura; species Ischnura elegans. The sequence continues at coordinate 83,241,837 of NC_060254.1, read as the reverse complement.
CACTCTAGCCACCACACCAACCCGATCCCCAAGTTCGCAAATATTCACGTTCTGAAGGTCACGTATATTCCGTTCATTTATCTATATTACTTCAAACCTAGGATTGGTAGACTGCAATACTCCATTCCTCCCTTCTTCAAGCGATTCCCTTCCGTTTCCTGATGCTCTTCATTATAATATCCTAATTTTACTGTTTCCACTTTAGAATCAATCTCTGCAAGCAGAAGGTTCTCGTCCAGAAATATGTTATTCCTTAAGGGAATGACTGCGTTTGAAAGGTATTGCAGCCAATTTTTCCATGCGAGGGATCGTGTGCATGTCCTCATTACCTACCCATGGTATGGTATTTGGAGGAGGTGAACGACAGCTGAGGTCATTTGCGCCATGGGCGAAGGGTAGGTAAGGATGGGTGGAGAAAAATCCGGCGTTGGCATTAGCCTTCTACGTCTTAACTAAGGGCGCCAAGGGGACCACGGATTAACATCCTATCCGACGGCGGGATTGTTGTGCTTGAAATGTCCTCCACACAAAATTCAAGGAGGGATCGGGCAGTCTCTGAAAATTCTCTGCCACCCCCGGGATTTGAACCCTTGCCTACGGGCTGGGAGGACAATTATCTAGCTACTACGCCAACCCGATCCCCAACCTACTCATCTTTTACATTCGTTCATTCTTAATATATATCCTATAAACGCGATATAATAGGGAGAATGTAGAAGGTATTTAAAGTTCGGAATAGGGTAGTTTCCTTCATCAAAGAAAACGAAAGGCATCGATTACGATTCGTTACCCACCATTAGTGTATTCATAATATACTAATTATTTGGTTTTATAAATCCCAGTTAAGACGAATGGCACCGGTCAATTTTAACCTCATTTGAAAAAGGCCAGATTGGCGCCCATGCGATTCCACTCCACGTGACGTCACAGGGACCTAGTTTCTATACGAGTAGATAAGAGTTTTAGATTGTCCGAGATTACTAATGCATGTATGAGGCACAGAGCTCAGGGAAACATCTCTTAATAATCACACATTAAAAATACCTAAGTTCGGAAAGTTTCCTTCGTTTGATAGTGGAATAATAATCCTTACTCAAGCCAAGCGCTATCTGCTAGCAGGGTACTCTGCTACCTGCTAGCAGCCTGCATCGTATCAGCGCTCAAAGCCTCGCCCCAAGGTCACCTCCCACGGCGACTACGGGAACCAGAATGACGTAAAACGGCGTTTTCCCAGCATTCACACTTAGCCGTCGCGTTTTCGCGCGCTTGAAAATTTTCACTTTTCATTTAATCGCGAAAAATAGATATCGTAATTTAAAAATCTAAAAGCGTGAAATGCGTACTCCAGGAGTAATAATCTTTCGATTTAGGCAATAAAAAATTATAGGAAACCATATGGATACCCTATTATGGAAATTTACCTCAGGAGGCGTGGCAGCTCAATGGCTTGAATTTTACTGTACAGATCGGGTCCCGGATTCGAATACCGGTCGAATGTTTTGAAAATTCGTATTCAGTAGCCAAAGTGCGAGATTGGATCGCCGTCAGATCTACATCCTTTTCTTCTCTAGCTCTGTCTTCCACAGTTATTCCTGTCTTCGCTGTATTCTCTTTCAAATGCTTTCAAATCCTCCCATCGTATGCGCAACTACCGTGCCCGCTAAGCTTTCGCGTACTTTCGGGGTAAGAGCAATTAAACTCTTCTTCATTTATTTATATTACCTGCCTAAAACACTTCATTCTTTCATGGGAGGGACGGAAATAGGAAGTATTGAGGTCATTTTTTCCACGCAGGAGATCATACGCACATAATCCTCATAATTTTACCCCATTCTTTTATATAAGCCAGGTATGCATTGTAACAACCAATTCAGACCGTGTAAAAGGGCGAAGACTTCGTTTCATTTGATTAAGAATCATTCCAAAGGGTACTGTGTAGGTGTGTTCGAAGGTTTAGACCAGAGTTTGAACGCTTCGATCAGCAGATCGAAGCTTAATCAATTAGGCCACCACGTTCTCCGAGAGTAAATGCTAGATTTCATCATACTAGAAGACTTTTAAATAACTTTTAATTACATGGAAGGTATTTAACCCTGACGTTAGGCAGGTCGGATTTACTCTTACCAGTGGGCACACCGCAGCAATTTTACTACAAATATAAATGCATTCCTTTGCATTAATGTGATGGCCTTCGTGCCCTCTTAAAGATATCTATTCTCAATTTCTCATGCAATCTAAGCCTAGCGCGCAGCCTCCGAGTATCTAGCGGCTCAGCCTAATGTTTTTAACATATGTGCAACTCATTCTGTACACCTGTAGTAGTTTTTTTTACAAATCGCGCTACGAACGTTAGCTTTATTTTGAATTTTATAAAGATCACGGATTATATTTCTGGGCCGAATCCCTTTATATTGATGATTTTAAGAGAAATTTTAGAATATTCAAAATCGATATATATTATTTGTAAATTTTACCTTGCAACATCTACAATTTTGTTATGAACCTAACATGATATCATCATGGAGATCTAAAATGGTATTAATGAGTGATTACCAAAATGAAGTCGCTTTCAAAATGAATAAGGCTAGAGTCTATTTCAGTTCTAAAACGCGGCATTCCGGAAATTCCTCTTGGAAGAAGTCGGAAAATATGCTGGAGGCTGCTTTAATAAATCGGTTACAAGTAATCAAGGTATTTTCTCTCATTATTGCTTTTTGCAGCAGTTCTCATAAAGGCAGTTATTTTCTAAAGCATCAGAAAGGCTTCTTCGAATCTCGGTTGGAATAAATGAATTGTCTCATAGAAATTACCTTCTTGGTGCATTTTTGAACGTAAGTTAAGGGCGATTTCCATCAATGTACCCCTCTAATCTATAGATGTACCACTTCCAGTTTCCTTGCAAATTCTGAGAAGACAGGAGGCCACGTCATATATCGGAAAAGCTGCCGTAGTTTTATGGAATTTATATTTTTTTAAATATTCCTTATATTTACTCAAAATCTTGCTCGTATTCATGTAAGGTTGAAGAATATTTTGAAGGAATTAATTGTTGGGAAAACAATAAGCGTATATCTATATTTTCGACACTTTGTATTGCCCTTTTTCTCAGAATATCCCTCTCCGTATATCCTTTTCCCTTGGGCGATTTCTGTTTCCCGGAACGACATCTTCTTCTCCGTATTCCCCTGTTTCTCTTTTCTCGTAATTTGACGTCATACTGTTCTGCTACTTATCCTTGTTCTCATCGTCTTCCTTGAGGAAATGTTGTTATATCTCTTATAAGTACTAAAACTCTTATGAAAACATCAGGAAGTCCTTCGTCTAATTCTCAATCTGGATGCCTTTCTAATCTTTGTCTGTGCATTTGACTAACTTTTCCACATTATTTGGCTCTCAAAATAAACTGAATGATACTGGTTTCTTCGAGAAAATTTAAATGCTTCATATTGCGGCATTTATGGTATTCCTAATTACACAAACAAACAACGAGCAAATATAATGTCAAAAAGGTGAGTTTTGATTTCAAATATAATATTAAAGTTTAAATGGCGTAAATAAATTATAGTTTTTACAAGGGTTTGATAGACATTGATCAATTCCATGAAAGATAAAAATTGTAATGGGAAAAGGTTTTTAATGAATGATTTAGTTAACTGTGCATGGGAACTCAACAAAATTTACCTAAAACTTATTTTACGATTAATTTTATTTCAAAATGTGATTTTTTTGCAGTTAAATTGCAACAGAAAGAGCATCTATATGGGAAAACAATAAGCGAAAAAGAAAACAAGTCCAATGCTTAATTTTGCTTTTTCCCCCATAGAACCTTATTTCATCACTTCACTCCGTGTTTTGATCAGCTGCGTGTTTATTAATTGGGTTTTATAATAATGGAGTTTGGATATTTGGTCTCGTTAGCATTATTGCCATTTCCCGGAAAAAGGGAGATATTTATTTATGTTTCGGAAACAAAAGTCTTGATACCTTGAAATGCAATATCATTTCGTCAAGAGTTGATACTCAGCGAGACCAATTACGACTCGTACCGAATGTCGCCCCGAGGGAATTATTCCATTGAGGAGCCGTGGAAATTTGGCGGCGTTTATTTTAACTTTTGCGTAAGAAATGGAATTCACATAGATCCTTACGTATCATATGGACCTAGTAGTGTGGGCTTGATTTGTTGATTTCATTCGGAAATTAAATTTGTGGAAATACAATAATTTCATGGCTAGCAGACCTTTCCCATGCGATGGAATTACTTTGAAATCCGTACGGTATGAAATGTTTTGGCATTGGTTCGATGTGCATCATACAAATCTTTCATACTTACACTTATTTTATCTTACTTCTATCAAATTTTACAGCACAGTATTGCATATAATGGTAAGTGTATGCTAAATATCTTCAGCATTCTTACGTGTTACCATGATATTCCGTAAACAGTTAAGATGCTACTTACATGGTAAAAACAAAAGATGACGAAAATTATGGTACAGGATGGCATCGAAAGCCACACAATAACGTAATATGAAATAACTTTCATTAGATAGGAATTATTTTGAATTTTATTGCCCGTTTTGTTTTCTTCTACGTTTTAGTGCTTGAAATGACGTTTTGCAAAAATAAGTGTAAAAGATATTTCTTAACGCTGTTTACACGGTTTTTCTAAACAATCTTCGTCCGTCTGTTTCATCGATTGAATGATGTAACTGATTTTTAACTAAGGAGGTTGTAACTATCTCGAGGGGGCACCACTGGTTTCGATCGTGGAGTGAAGTGTGGCCGGAATAGGGGTGCTTGGGTAGGACAAGCCACGCCCACTTTGACCAAAACATTGACAATCCCATAAGGTAACTATTTGGTGAAAAATTTTGTCATAACTCGTTAACACATTAAAATAACGAATGGAACCCACAAAGTAAACCTTTTTTTCTTACTTCATTGGTAGGCTTCGCGAATTTAGGACTCAAACATCTTTTTGCAGATAAAATTATTAAAGCCACCACGGTTACGTTCTGCAACCAGCTAAGGTTAAATTTTTTTGAGAGCAAACTAGTCAATTACCTGCTCAAAATATTAGTAGGAGACCAAGCACACACATTGTCAAACCAAGATGGCGGTGTAGCGTGGTAGTAACTCATTGTTGGCTCAAGTAAAAAGAAATGACTTCCGCAGGTAACAGACCGCTCGTGGTGAGCGTTGTTTTATTGCGAGCAGACACACTACAATCAATCAGCTTTTTACACTAGCAGTAGTTTTGACCACGTTAACGACTTGACGTTAGGCGTAGAACTCCTCGGGTCTGGTTACTCTTCGCGACCAGCCGTCTCCGCTCCCCTGGCGGTGGCGAGCGGGACTATGAAACAGCTGACGATCATTGGAGCGCGTCGTCTGCACAGAATCCACAGAGGAATTTAGGCCACGCTCGCCACGCTACAAACACGGAAACAGCGCCTCAAGATATTCACAACCTCCATGTTTTTAACCACCTTCCCATTGTCGAATCGTCTTGAAGATTTTCATATTCGATTGTTTCTGATTTACATATTACATTCGATAATCAGGAATTTGAAATATTGTTCCATAATGCTCTATAAAAATATGGAAATTTCACTATCGGAAATCCATTGGTAAGAAATAGTTTTAAAATTTTTTAATAGATGGCAGTAGTAATAATTTCTTTGACAGAAGTTTCTTTAACAACTCTGGTTCAATAGATTGCAAGAATCGCCACAAAATAAAGTAAAATAAATAAGAATAAAATAAGATAAATAACAAGCTTTTTGTAAAAACATTAGAAACTGCACTAATAATAATAAATAAGATTTTCATTACTCTCAGAACTAAGTGAGAGAGTAGATTAGGTTTAGATTTTAATATTGCGTCTCAATAATTATTCTCCATATTTCTTAACCTTCATTTGTGGTATTACTAATTAGCAATAACTAATCTCCATCCATGTATACAAAATAATTATTACGTGTGGAATTATATGGCATTGCCGTATTGACGGAGACTCGTTCCCTTGTCGCTCATGACTTCTCTTCGCCACGGCGAAGTCGAAGCGAAGCTAAAATTTTCTTCGCGTCTCGTTCTTATCTGCCCGCCTTAACGCTTCAGTTCAGGTAACTTTGTGCTCACGGCGAAATACTGTGACGTAAGCAGTGACGAATTTTCCATAAGTTAATGGGCAAAAGGTAATTACAGCGATCAACACACTACCTCCGTAGTCTGAAAAAATTGAAGAGCGCGAAGCACGTTCGTAAGTTCAAATCATATTTCAAATCATCAAGAGAGATCTGGCGGCACCTCCCCTTGCCGTCATCGTAGATGTAAAAATGAATCCAAATGTCGCTCCAGCGAAACTAATGGGTTAATATTTTCTATTTAGCCTAGCCCAGATAGCAAAAAATAAGAAAGTTGTCTGTTTCTTATTGTTTTGTTAGGGAAGAAAATGACAAGCAGCTTATCGTACGCTAAGGAACTTGTGTAAGGCAAGAATAAATAAGATTTTAGGGAAGAAAAGGACGGAATGCAGTCAAATATTCTCATATTAACATAATTTACTGATGTTGGATGAACACCAAAGGCGTCATAACAGCGTACTAAACATCCCATGCTGCCTGGAGCTCTGCCGGGCATAAATGTAAAGCTTAATAGTGAAATTCAGTGAGTTTTTATAAGAGCTGGACAACTGATAAGAGATATTCCTGTAGGTGCATGTAAAATATTCTGACAACTTCAAGTGACTTGCCTCTGAAGATGAAAAGCATAGTATACGAACCTATTTCTTGATGTGGAGAGAAAAAAGTGACTATGGCAGGAATAGACCGTATAACCTTAAGGCTGGTTGATAGCCATGCTATCCACTACACCACTACTTCAATTAAAATACGACATGCACTTGTATGAAAAAACTTCGGTCAGTCCCTTTCTTATTGTTTCCGATGAAACTTGAACGAATTGTAACCGAAACAACAAGTTTTCTCAGGCAACACATTTACATGCTAAGAATAATAGCACTCCCACGATAACACAATACGCTTACCAGACAAAAGCTTCGCTGTTCATTCAAATGCAAACCCACTTTTAATGCCATCTATTTAATTACGTAGAAAGACAAGACGAGTAAAATAATACACAAGTTGTATGCTAAGCATTTGAATAACAATTTAACTCATTGGGATCAAAAATATAACATAGTGATAGTGTATAGCTGTAATTAATTGAATGCGATGGTGGTTGGCGTAACATGGTGAAACTCCTTCATGATGCACAATGTCGCATTATTTTGTGAAACAGCGAAGTCTTTTCTTAACCTTTGTGTAGCTGTCATTTAATCACGAGTCGGTCTCTCATCAATTCTTTCGCCAAGCCGCTAGAGCGACTTCACTGTCGTCGCTAGCGAAATCCGCTCTTGGCGAATGTTTACATTCACTATATGCTCGCCAGACAGAGTGAGAATAACTTTTTCGTCGCAAGATGGACGAAGCGAAGCTTATCTGGTGAAATATCTGGCGAAAGAAAATGAGAATACGAATTAAGTCACCGTTCGCCAAGCTTTTCGACAGATCGCGTTGACTATAGCCAGAAAAGAACCAGAATCAGGCCCATGATGTCAGTAGACGGAGCTCGTTGCTATAAATATATGATATTCTTTCTAATTTTCTTCATGGACAGACAGGATGTACATGCAGTAATTGTGAAAACACTTGTAAATATTATTTTGTATCATACTGGGTGGGAAAACATTAGGACTATGAGTGGAAGAGAAAAAATTAATCCAAGCGCCTCTCCTTGTCTCAAGTCGCTATCTTCTCTTATATGTATCACTACTCTTCCTATCACACGTTGAGCGGCTTTCTGGGTGTTATGTTGCCATGGAATACCTCTTAGTTCTGCTTCAAATACTCTTTTGGCGGCGGACTAACGCTAGAGTGAATTTATCTCCATTCCGTTTGAGCGATCCTCCGCGCGAAAGTAACCGGAATGCTTTTGAGACAGGTGTAATTGGAATTATTTCGCAGAAGCCGAATATCATGCGCTCAGTGAGTGCTGTATTGGCGTCTCATGATGCATTTAATTATGGTGCTTAAGCGGAGAGCTGATGCAAAGAATGAAATCCATGGAAACAAGGGAAGAATTATCTTGGGTAAAATGCTCGTCCTTCGTGTGCTGCCGACGGAAGAAAGTGCCTCTTGCTTCGACGATGAGGGGAATCATTTTTCGTGGAGTACTAATTTTCCTCAAAGTTATCACACTTGAGCTAATACGTGTATCTTGTTCTCTAACGTTTTTTAGTAGTTTGCTGTAATTCTTACGTTTTGAGCCTCCGATTGCATATTTTAATAATCATTATTTATTCAAATTTTAATCGATTACATTTGGTCAACAGATTTACTCTCTTGAAATACGAACAAATAATGATAGAGCAGGTAAGTTTATTGCTAAGATAAAACAATGTAAGGCTGTCCAATGTTCGGTGAGCGTAACAACATAGTCATGCACATTACGGAGGATACAGCACCAGCTAATTTTCGAATGGCTTTTTCTCAGAAATGGTAAATCTTAGAGAAAAAAGTACATTGATAATTTTCTGATCTATAATTTTAGCCTGTGCAATTTTTATCGTAAAACTAACCGTTTGGCCAAAAAATGTAAATAAAACTCATTTTTTGTGACCTTCGGCCTTAAAAAATTTTTTTGTGCACTCGGGATAGACGAGGACTTTTTAGGATTTCATGAAAGTGGTATTCTTAAGGTTCCTGTAAGTTTTCAGCTTGTTGGGAATTTATGCAAGGGTCAATGCCTATTTTGACCGTGTTATATAAATCTTCGATTATTGAAAATCTCATTTCAATATGTCATTGATGTTGTTCTCCGTGGCTGCCACGATTAGAGTTTATATTTTAATTTTACCTAATTTGATGTAAGCTTATTATATGACCGCAATAAATAACAATTTATCTTTTCTGACGGGCAGTTCATTAAAATGTCTAAAATCTTGCAGTGTGGCATATTGCGACATTGGTCTATAAAGACTTGATCTCTAAAGCTTTGGGAATTCTAATTTGAGAATCAGTTTTATATTTTTTGCTGGTCATCCTGAAATGTGTAGTGACTTACCATATACAGCAATTACGAACGAGACATCGAGGGGGACTAAAAAAATGTCACGTTGGCTATCGCTCGGTACATCCGCGCCAACCCACGTTCTTTGTTGTACGACCTGCCATAGGCTTTACGGACCGATAACGGAAGTAATTGCTTTGAAATCAGTGTGGGAGTATGGTGGACGTGATGGTAGAGGTGAATGTGATAAGATATGTAACAGGAAAACTTCCCACTAGAATCATAAAGCACATATTTCACCTCCTGCCGATATCTACCTTCTGTATGCACTGCGTAAAAACAGCCGTAGAACTCTTAAGCCTAGATCTAAACCGTCTCTATCGTCGAAATCCTTCTTTTCCATGGATTTGAAAAAAAAGTCTCATCATAATTGCATTCATTTTGTAGCATTATTGTACATTTTGTCTTGGAGTAAGTTGAGAGGAATAAACATGTGCTTCATTATTCGACATAAAGAAGAATGGAGTGAAAAAATCATACTTCAGCCATGAACAGAGTAGTGCATTGCACTGAATGGCATATTACCGAATCTATCCGATGAAAATGGAAACATTTCCCTTCCCAAAATCAAGTTGTTTCAAACCTGGAGAGGGGCAGTCTACGGCGAAGCTTTAGTAGATAAATCCAATATTTTTAATTTTACTTATATTTTATAGACATTTTATTGGCTAACTAGTATAAAATATTTTATTAATTTAAATAAACAAGGAAACTTACTATTTATACTTAATTTCAAAGGTTTATTTGAACTTGAGAGAGTAAAGGTTGGATAGGAAATTGGCCTAAGGCGGTTACATTCAACTATTCTGGTTAAAGGTCCCATTTTCTTCTCTTTGGCTACGTCGCTAACTATTTTGGCTTTGAGGTGGTTCTAGACTTCATCCGGAATTTGTATCCAATTACTTTCAATTAGGAGCTCAACTTTAAGGCTTTAACGCAATTAAAAAGAGATGAGTTGATAGTGAAAGCTGACGGACCTTCATCCTATTTCCTTGAGACGGAAGAGTGCTAAAGAACTCATTACTCCTGAAAATAAAATAAATATGGTTTATAGGGCTTGTAGTAAAGGACGAATGTAAATGTACCTGTAATTTATTAACAGGCACGTCTATCTTACTGAACACTGGTACTAGTATTCCTAGAAGAAGCACTAAAAATACGATTACAGGTAAATGAAGATAAAGCTAAATTTATGAAAATTGGAAGTCTGGCAGAGTCCAATAGTTAAACGCTGGGCGTTATGGGATAGAGATTTACAATGACTGAAGAATTTAAGTATTTGTGAGCTATCATTAACTGCCAAAATAAAATAGAAAAAGAGGTAAAAATGAGGTTAAATGCAGCTGATAGATATTGCTGGAGCCTATCAAAATAATAGGGTGGTTTCCTATTATTTTTTTATTGCCTAAATCGAAATATTATTACTCCTGGAGTACGTATTTCACGCTTTTAGATTTTTAAATGACGATATATATTTTTCGCGATTAAATGAAAAGTGAAAATTTTCAAGCGCGCGAAAACGCGACGCGTAAGTAGGAATGGTGGGAAAAAGTCCGTGCGACGCATTTCTGGTTCCCCCTCCCGCCTTGTGAGGTGACCTTGATCGAGGCTCTGAGCGCTGATAGGACGCAGGATGCTAGCGGGTAGCTGAGTACCTTGCTGGCTGGCAGCGCTTGGCTTAAAAAAGGTTTATTAATACCTTATCAAACGAAGAAAACTTTCCGACCTAAGCCAGTTTTAATAGGTGATTATTAAGACATGTTTCCCTGAGCTCTGTGCCTCATGCATGCATTGGTAACCTCAGACGATGTATAACTCCTATCCTCTCGTGGAGAAACTAGGTCCCTGTGACGTTACGTGGAGTGGAATCGCACGGGCGCCAATCTGACCTTTTTCAAATGAGGATAAAATTTGACCCTTGCCATTCGTCAAAACCGGTATTTCAAAAACCAAATAATTTGTGTTTTATGAATACACTAATGGTGGGTAATGAATCGCAATCAATGCCTTTCGTTTTCTTTGATGAAGGAAACTACCCTATTGAAGAGTACAATCTTGTTAAGAAATGTAAAAATTAGAATATACGCAGTCATTATACAGCCAGTTCTCGTGTATGGGGCTGAGGTATGGGCCCTAAAAAAACAGTCCCATGTGGAATAAATAACATTTGAAAGTAAAATATCGAGAAGGATAAATGGGCCGACACTTGAAGAACGGGTGAGGGGAACACTGAAAAACAACTGCTCAAGAACCTGTACAGAATAGCAGATATTGTAGCTGTGATAAGAATTAGGAGAATTAAGTGGCTGGGTCACTAAATAAAACAGCCAATTAAAGATGGCAACTTAACGGCGAGGCTAAAAATCAACTTGATTGTCCATAGGAGTTGACAAGAGTTATTTGGTACCATGTTAAAATATTTGCTTTGATACAGTAAAAAATTACATCCGGGAATCCATGACAGGTGCAGTTGAAGCTCACGGTAAAATGAAGGCAATGGTTCTAAATGTAATCACTCCTGTATTTTTTAGATTATGTTAAGTGCTCAAGGTGATAATTTTCAAGGTTTACATCGGTGTTTTACGAAGGAGGCCATGTCTACGCATCGACAGAGTGGATATAAACTTGTGCTTTTGTTGGTCTGCCCACCGTTGCAGTGGCAATCAATCTCACCTCTCGCCCTTCCTTTCTCCGCAACTTCGGAGTGCTCGCCGCCGCATAGGGGGGAGTCGCAGGGATCAACTCCTCCACTACCCTCCCCGCTCCACGGATTATTTGGTCCTCCCACGTTTAATTCAATCCTCCTCTCCTCCCACTTTTATCGCCGCGGGAATCCCGACGCATCGCTTCTCTTTTGTTCTCGCCGCCGAGGCGCACTGCCGCTCACCAATCTCACCGAAATCTCCGAAAGGGAGGAGAGAGGGAGGGAGGGTTGTTTACTATCGCTGAGCGGCGCGTAATCGCGATGGCTTAATGGCCGGAGACTCGCGGGACGCTCTCCCGCTGAAGCGTCACTGTGGATGGAGGACTCTTCTCCCCGCGGTTAAAGTTGCTCTTTTAACATTCCGTGCATGAAGTGGTGTTCTTTTAACGGACCCCACGGTCTGAGAAGCAAGAGATAGAGGATTAATAGTTTTTAGGAGCAATACTTAATAGTGTTTTGGCGAGGGGAGGAACTGAATAGGTAACATAATAAAGATACACTTTTGGTATATATAAAGATACACTCGTATAATGGTATGCCTTGATATAAAGGTATACCTTGATAATGACGTAGTGTACTGTCGAAACCTGGGTCGGTTATTAAAACTTCTGTGGAACATACAAAAGTGTATCTTTATTATGTTTCCTGTCACCAAGTTCCACCAAGTATCGCCTTCCAGCCTTAAGGTGAACTCAATGGGTGTTATGGAGTGATAATAAGTTATTAACTTGCTTCTTGGAAATTTTTCTGAGAATATAGTCGGTAGGTAGTAGCATTAAATAAGACTATTTCAATATGAATATTGACCAAATATTCGATGCCGCTCTCGGTTTCACCTTCGTAAACTTGCCTCTCATTAGCAGGGAAAACGAAGCGTTAGCGTAGTGGTAGCGTTAGTCCCGACTAACATTATTTTAATATCAATATCGAGCACGGCTTCGAAGTCGTGTGATAGCGTTGGCTGAGTGCTCCAGTGAAGGCTCGCCGTGATAGAAGATATATAGAAGATGATGCGACTCTCAGTCTCGCGTCCTGTTGGTAGGTGGTAGGTTGGTAGTCCTGGGTTATGTAATATAGGGTTATAGATGGATGCTTTTCAGTAAGAAACTATAAGAATGAAAAGAATTTATTTACTCTGTATTCGATTTGTTGGGTTGTTTAATATTAGCAAAGATTAGTGACGGAATTGACCTACATGTTTTTCGGAAGAACATCCACTTGACTTGACTTTTCATTTATTTCACCTAACCAAGGTGAGGCCCCCTATTCCCTTGGGCCAGGGCTTTTTTTCCGGCTTTCCGATATTTCTCACAGGTTTTGTATCTAATTTGTGTTTTAGGCAGGCAGGCCGATAAAAGTTCATTTTCGTTCAAGGTCGATTTGAAGTCAAGTCAATTTTTATTTGTAATTTACTCCTAATAGTAAATGAGGAATCGTTACTACCTTTGTAATCTTGTTGAAACTTGAATTATTTTCAGGCAGCTTCGCTGGCCTGTGTACAAGCTTCAACAGTTTTCTAGTTAATAATTATTTTCTCTTTGTCACGAATTATTTATTTTGTGCGCAATAAGTTGTAAAAGTTATTCACTAACTTACCTAGGCCTGCCGATAACTCCGAATCCCTGAGTGCCATAATTTTCTTCTTTAAGTTCAGCCGCCTTGATGCTGTAGCCTGCTTATGATGGGTACGAAATATGACAGCCCTTTCATCGCTAGAAGGGTTATAATTCTGTGTCTATCAAGTGTACTGCATCTTTAGCGATTTCTATGCTTTAATTATTCCACATATTTATTGCACTATTCGGCAGCTACCTAGTGGTTTCTAGAGTGGACAATCTTGCAAGAAATAATTGTAATCATAACTGTAAATTTACGTAAGTACTTTTTTAAATCAGTAAATTGTACCCGTAATTGATTAATTCTTTAAGAAGTAACTGTATTGAGGCCAGTTACTTTGCCACATAACTTTTACCAACACTTCACGTAGTATAGGGCATGAATTGGCTGTGAAAATTCATGTATTTGACAAGTCTAGAGAACTGTGCATTTCGTTTGAGAGAACATGCCATTGCGCTGAAGAAAGGCGAGGATAGTAAGTTAGAAGGCTTGGTGGCGGAAGACACTGGGTTCGCACCAGACGTACAGATGAAATCTCGTGGTACATGGAAGACAATGTCTGTCTATCTGTCGACCGTGCGTCCCATTGCTCTTTCAACCGTCAAGTGTATCGAGTGTATTTCGCCGTAACACATATTTCACACGCTTTTTCTTTACTTGCTTCGTCTGTTTCATCGATGGAATCTTGTCATTGCTCTTAACCCACTTACCTCGTCGAATCGGCTGGAAAATTTCATTAAAGATCAGAGCCAGATGAGAATGCATTCTTACACTATTCTTATACTGGGTCTTCAGAGGCAGCACATGCCACCTTTTGCCACCTTTAATAAACACTTTTATTAAATTCCTCAGCTTCAGAGTAAGTTCTAATAATTTCATTCGTCACAATCATATAAGATGTCATCTGTTGCAACGGGTAATGAATCTTCCAAGGAACGAGTAAATTACAGGTTTGAATGCTGGAAAAGTTGATTAGTGCGCGTATTCCACCGTTTTAGGATGTTTTATTTCGCACTTTATAACGGGAAGTTTTTAATAGGCTAGTAGTCCTCTCTTTTATAGAATAAAATATTAAAATAACATTAAAATGGAGTAAATAATTAAATTAAAATCCACGTTTATAGGTGGATCGGCTTGAGTGTTGGCTACCCACCCGGCGGGCTCGGGTTCAAATCCCGGCGGTGGCAGAGAATTTTCAGACACTGCCCGATCCCTGCTTGAATGTTGCGTGGAGGACATTTCAAGCGCAGCACTCCGTCCGTCGGATGGGACGTTAAGCCGTATTTCCCTTGGCGCCTTTTGCTAAGATCAGGCTAATGCCGACGCCGGGTTTTACTCCACCCTTCCTTAGCTACTTTTCCCTCATGGCGCAAGTATCTCAGCTGTCCTGATATTTAGTGATTTTTCCGGGTATTCTTCCGCGTTTATCCATTTTGTAGGACAATATTTCGCCAACATTCCAGTTGGCTTCCTCAGGTCCACTGAAGTGTCGATGCAGAATGTTGTTCATCTTATATACACCCTTCTATCTTATATACAATAAATATTGTCCTACAAAATGGATAAACGCGGAAGAATACCTGGAAAATCACTAAATATCATTATAATCTCCGCAGAAGCTTACTTGGAAACCTATCTCAGCTGTCGGTCGCCACCTCCAAGTATCATACCATACTTGAAGTTTATATTCTCACTAAAAAGAAGAATACAAAAATGATAAAAAGATTAAAAAACACGCTTCTTCCAAAATTAGTCAAACATTCACTCAAAAGTGAAAAATTTCTACAAGTTTTTCACCACCCTGAGAATAAAGCTTGTGCACTGATTTGGTTTAGATATTAATGTTGAGAGCCAATCCTGACTCACCTATGAGCCTATATTCTGTACTCATTTCCGTTAACCCGTTTACGCCTAGTGGTACCATATGGTACCAGCTGGTAGTGCAATGCTAAACATAACTTTTTTTGTCATTTATCGTAATTAATTTTTGAGAGTTTCAAATCAATAAGAATATTTTCAATAACATTTTTCCGAAAAGTTTGCTATTATAAAGCTGTAATTAACGTATTTAGAGCCGTTTGAAAATTGAGAATTATCAACTAGCCCAAAAAAATGGAATTTTTAGAGCAAGCATTTCCATTTTCTTTACTTACGCCTTATGTACTATTAATATAGAAGTTTTATTATGTAATTATGATTGTTATAACATTTTTATACCATATAAGGTATGGTTATTTGATGTGAGCCTAATATTTAGGATATTATGATGCAAAACATTTTGGTGGTACCATATGGTACCGCTAGGCGTAACTATTAGTGCTCAAAGAATAAATTTTCCGCCTAATGACTCAGAATTTCATTGATATTTAGATACATGATTATCACAAAAATCGCAGAAACTTTTTAATTCAGGCATCACCGGGTTAAACATAATCAGCACCCACGCTCTGCTCTCTAGGGGATTAAATTTATTTTTTACTTTTTAGTTCATTTTATACTGTTTTTGTAAAGAAGCGTTGTTTTTTGGATTATTTTTTATTGAAAAATACCCAATCGGCCGTTTTCTGTGTGCTGGTTATGTTTAATGAAGTATCCCATGCTATTATGATGTTTTAATTTAGAAGAGCTCAACAAAGAATTTTTTGAGCCATCATTTCTAAAAATTACCGAAAATAAACGAATTGAGAATCTCCGATATGTATTTCGCGATGAGAACTCCATTTGTAAAACGAAATTGATTGACTTTGTCTTGGATTTGTGGAAATTGACCATATTAGCAAATTAAACAATAGTAAGCCACCATGTTTTCAGTAAGAACCCCTACCAAAGGGTGAACGCTATTATGAAGCCCTTCGACATTGATTGATCTGATAGGTGAATCATCAAATGGATCAATTAACTTCATTCGTTCTCATGCCTATGTAAATCAGAAAGATCAAAGTATACTATTGCTATATCAAGGCGAGAGAAAACAACAAAAACTTAGTTTATGAAATTAACCAATGATTCAAAAAGCTTTATTCGTAATTGATCTTAAAGTGAGACTAATTACTATTTAACTTCGCCTAAGTATTGAAGGTGAAATTTAATCGTCACCTGAAGTAATGTACCTTCCTTGTATATTGTTTGTGCTTACTTATTGCCTTAAAGGTTTTTAGGTGTATATTACGATCACTCATCTTATTTTCGTAGCACATCAAGACTCATTACATAAAGCTTTTTGCTCATTTATGATTGCTGCAACAGTTTTAGGTAACGATATCCATCGATGCATTTATCATGATCAAGGCGGTCTACGAACACAAAAAATATTTTCCATGAAAAATAGAACATTTATTTTTTTACTTTTGGTATCTTTTATTAATACAAAGTCTCCGTGTATGACCTCCAATTAACATAATAACCTTTGTGAAGTCCTCTAGCTTATTTATTATTGAGCTGCTCTGTTGCGTGTTGATTTATTTCACTACAGATTAGTAAGTGACTGAGAAAGTCACTAATGCTCATTTTTTGAGGGGATTACTATTTCTCAGTTCTATTTCTTTAGAAGAAAGTTGAGGAAAACGCAAATTTTCTGCGGAAAATAAACTCTTAGGTCCAAGGATGTTGAAGTGATGGTTAAGTAGTGAGAGTATGGTACTGAAACAAGGAGACAGAACGTGTGGATGGATCGTGTAATCAAAGAGAAGTACGCCAGGGTCTAATAAAGGTAGTTGAGCAAGCGACGAAGGGGCAGGAAGATAACGGGGTTAATTCGTTCGGTGAGAGGAGGCAGGCAGTATGTCGTGCTAAAGACGCAAATTTAGAGAGATTGGAAGCTTCCAGGAGTGATGGGAAATATTCGCCCGTGTACCTTTGTGCAAGCCTGCCTACATTGGTACATTACCTCTTGTAATATTACGGAAAGTTATTCAAATGTCGAATTAGCGCTATATGTAATGTGCCGATGCCTTTCTGGCCTCTGTGATAAAAGCAAAACAAAATTGAGCCTCTGCTTAACGTAAAGCTGTCCACCTGGGTTCACGTGGCTGCCTCAAT
This sequence comes from Ischnura elegans, assembly GCF_921293095.1. Taxonomy (NCBI): domain Eukaryota; kingdom Metazoa; phylum Arthropoda; class Insecta; order Odonata; family Coenagrionidae; genus Ischnura; species Ischnura elegans. Next base: position 83,224,343 of record NC_060254.1, on the reverse strand, counting down.
TTAAGCAGCATACTCTCGCGGCCACTGCGGGCAATACACCGCCAATACATCAGCTCATGTCGACCGGATGACAGGCTAGGTTGACGGGAAGAGGTCAGTTTATGGGCCCTGCTAATCGCCAGGTCTACCCTTTCTGGGTCCCCTCGGTGACCTTGTCCGACAAGGGGTATTAAAGGATTATCATTGCAGAGCGGTGCGCCATAAGCATCAGCACACTTCAAAAGAAGTTTGTTCCTGAACTATCCAGATGCGTGATGATGACGGATAGTGAAGTGAAAACAATGAGCACATCTTTCAGTCCTTGATGGAGCCTCAAATATAAAATAGTACCATTACTAGATATTAGGGATGTCAATAAAATGGCGTAATCATGTATGTTGTGCATCCAATACCGAGGCTATGATGAACGAAAAAATAAAGTTAATATTTTACTCCTTAATATTGTACAAAACTTTTTTTTTCATCTATGCAATTACCAAACTCCAGAGCAACATGCCTGGTGCCTATCGATATAGAGTTATCTATAATATTTGTGAATTTTCGTTGATTATAACAGGTCCATCCAGGAGAGGTTTTTATCGAAAGTCGTGAAGACGATTCCTTATGTTTGACGATCATTTAAGAGAAAACAATAGGCACATCCTTGAGTCCTCGACAGTGCCTAAAAGTTTTCATCATCAGTTACAAGGTATAATTATATAGAGTGGCCACGTATGCGGTGCGTTCAATACTAAGGATATGAAAAACGAAAAAATATGTGGTCCTAAAATGAATATTTAAAAAATATGCAACGACCGTTGTGAATTAGATTCTAGAGAGCAGTTAGGAATTTTTGAAACTTATAATAATTAGGACCGCACTCTAATAAACTAATATCTTTACCAATCCGTTTCCCCTATTCTGACGTCTATTAAAACAAAACCTCTCTTCTTCCGTAACGTAACTAAGGTTACAATAATAAAGTAAATTAAAAATCAAGAAAATTCTCCAGAATAGTGTACTAATATTTCTATTACATCTATGTTATCATCAAACTTAAGAGCAACATGCGATGTGCCTATCGATGTATTGCTATCTATAATATGCGTGAATTGTTATTTATTACAAAGGATAAATTGATGGTTAGCTTTTTATTGAAAGGGGTGAAGATTATTCATTATGATTAGAAGATTAGCGCAGTGAAAATAATAAGCACATCTTAAAGTTCGTTTAAGTATCTCAAAAATATCATCATTAGTTATAGGAGACAATCGATCGGCGTAATCATGACGTGCGATGGAACATGATAGTGATGTGTTCATACGTGCAATTGCAACATATATTGTTTCATTTGCCATTGAATATTCATGCATATTTTTTCTTCATTGTTTCAATATTTATTTGTCGACTTTTTCTCAAATAGGTGCTGGTAGACCAAAACATTGGCATAAACGATGGTCAAATTCCAGAATGTCCGGCTAAAAATTAACGATTGAGGGACCCTTCGGAGGTTATTTGGCGAAGAAACTTGTATTCTATAACTATGTATGACATAGTATTTATCATTTAAAAATGTAATTATGGAAGTTAATCATTGGCGAGTAATTCGGTGTATATACATATGAAATGCATATGATTATTTATATAATACTCCCATCATTATCTGGCCATTTTTGGATTGGTTTTATGGGATTTAGTTGTATTAGCAAACGTATTGATAACTATTAACTCAGTGAAATTCATTCTCTATACTCTGCGGCTCGAATAATTTGTACTAAAGTGACTTGAAAATATGATATGGTTTCGAATTCCTAGTATGAGTGCACGTGATACGATTATTTTAACGATGGAATTCTTGTGGAACGAATTAAAATTTTATTTAAGCTGGATATATAAAAGTAAAAACTTATCAGAAAGGTTTGAGGATGTAGAACATTTCTCGATTTAGCTAATTGCTTTAACATTTATTCAGAATTACGTCTATGCACTTAACTTCCATCTAAGCTCTGAATCCGGTATTTGCTCGGTTCCAATTTACCTAATACCCGAACCGTACTCCACAATATTAACCAATATCTGATCAAACGTGCAAAGAAGCCATAAAAAAGGAATGCGTTGTCAGTCATGCGTTTCATATTTCATATCCAAGTACTCACGTAGAAATATGCCTCATCTACGAAATGAATTGCAGGTCATCTTCTCATACCTTTTTGCTAAAAATACTCCGAAGTCTTTCATTTTATTTTTTGAGCCCAAATCAAATTACTGGTGGAATTAAAGTCAAAAGGAGTTGCATTGACATGCTGCAGCAGTTACGTCTCTCCTCCTAAAAAAAGCAGTTTATTTTATGAATATTAATCGAAACAGATTCGTGGACCTATTATGGTATATGTCCCTAATTAAACGTGGCATTTAATCGTCATTAAAAATATTTCCAATGAAGCTCATTTCAATATATGCTTTAGATTAATAAATGAAAATTTAGTGGTAAGAAAAAGGTTAATACGTATGGAGTCTGATAGATGTTTTCTATATAATATAAAAATGAAATTAGAAGATTTATCTATTGGTCAATATTTATGTGATGAAAACGCATGAATTTTAATTGTAATGTTTTTTTCGGAGAATTTTCTTTTGCTGCTTGCTTATTATTTATTTTTCAGATAATTTCAATGTGTGTGTTTTTTATTATAGTTCATATTTTGCTTTTATAAGCATAGAAAATTACTGGAGTCGGAGTGTTTAAAATTATGTAGATTTACTTTATTTTTGGAGCCATAATCGAGGCTTATATTTAACATCCAACCACATTTTCATGGTATATTTTTTTTCTCGCGCCTAAGGGATATAATGGATATTTATCGATAATATAGAATTTAAAAAGAATATCGAATTATATTCCGTCGTCCAGAACTTGGAAAATTTTTGTAATTTTAGTTCGTCGGAAAATTTGTTAAATCATAGTTTTACGATTTGATGAAAAATATGAAAGAGATATTTTTAATCCAAATAGAGCCTTTAAAAGGAGAAACCTCAATAGATAGGTATGTAGGGTGTGATTCCGATTTGCATTGAGTGCACGAGCCGCGATTTTTGCTGCTATGATCCCACTCTTTTGAGCGAATAAGCTGCAATAGCGACCATGCGGGTCTCGATGTTCATGTCCATTCAAACAAAGCTATGGGAATGTGATTCAGGTTAAACCGTCATGACCTTTGGAGACCGGAGACATTATCTCCCGGGTTCGTTCCGCTGATTCATTTTCATCAACCCTTGCATTTAGAACATTCAGCATTTCTATCCCATTCCCCTCGTCGAAGGATTCCTGTCTTTCTCCCTTAAGCACGTTTCCTCTTTTGCAGAAGGGCTCGCCTCAATTTTCTGTCCCCCAAACATTGTTCGCAATTGTTCCTCTCTTCACGCGAGGGTAGGGTAATTGCTGCTTCCTATGGTTCCCGTGCCTAATTCTCCCTTCGACCTCCGGTTACAAACTTGCAGGCCGGCTGTGTCGAGCAGAACGTTGGCTCGTGGCTTGGATTCCAGCCGAGATATTTTACAGGTGATATGGAAGCGCCCATGCCCCGCGGGATCTTAATCTCGTTCGTCCTTGGAAATTTCATAAGTTGAACAGCGAACAGAACGGGTTATTAAGGAATAAAATCTACTGTCATTAGGGGTGCATTGTGACCACGTGGTAGCGTAATTCATGTTTTAAATTTTTTGAATGCCTACGAAGTCTGATAAGTATGAATGAAGTCTGATAGATGTTTTCTATATCATATAAAAATAAAATTAGAAGATTGATCTTTTTTGGTGAATATTTATGTGATGAAAACGCATGAATTTAAATTGCAATGTTTTTTCGGAGAAGTTTCTTTTGTTGCTTGCTTATTATTTATTTTTCAGATCTTTTCAATGTTTGTGTTTTTTTATTATAGTTAATATTTTGATTTTATAAACATAGAAAATTACTGTTTTCACAGAAACATAGAAAATTACTGTTTTCACAGAAACATAGAAAATTCCTTTGAAATTTCATAAGTTGAACAGCGAACAGAACGGGTTATTAAGGAATAAAATCTACTGTCATTATATGTGCAATGTGATCTTGTGGGAGCGTAATTCATGCTTTAAATGTTTTGAATGCCTACGACACTGGCTATTTTTTTTAGATTGCTTAGCATTTGAACACAGATTTTTGACCATACACTACAGATATTTCGTCCATTATATTCCATTTATAATATACATATAATAGTATAATATATTATTGGTCCTCACACAATCCAAGCATGGAAATATCGAAGATATAAAACCAATTTTAGAGCTTTTGGTGAACCTAGAGGCTTTTGCCTGTTGGAGGGATCGCCTTCAGAAATACAATAGTAATACATCTATAATAATATTGTTACATAACAAAAATTGTCTTTTAGGTGAGCTTTTGACACATAAGTAATGTAAAATAAAGATTCACTGAATATAAAAATATTTATTATATATTAAAGAAAGATATTTGCGCGAAAATTGCCGTATCGCGCCCATTTTGGCAAAACATTGGAAAATCATGTTCAGAAAAATCTCTTTCAATAATTACTCGTAATGAATTTAAAGGCTAGTGTACTTGAACGGAGAGACGACTTTACTCGTCCACTTTTCGATGGGTTTACTCTTGCTGATATCGTTATTGACCATTTGGTAATTTAAGTTTTGTTTTTTTTGGAGGGTCGTGAAAAGGTTACAACGTGACATGGAGAGAGGATCACTGATTGAACGCACCATTGTGGTCCAGTGCTGTTCAATGGCTGTATCCATATCTCCCAAATCAATCTCTCATCGCTTTGGAACCGATCCACTCGATTGTAGTGGAACGTTCCCATGGCAACAATAGTATATTGTCAACCGTCTCTTCCCATTCCTCTCCTATAGAAGCTCTTCGCTCAAAATATTGTCTGATCTATCCCTCCGTAACATCCGATACAGGCCTTTGAATTCTAAAAGAAAAAAATCTTGCATCATGCAGCCATACATTCTTTTTTCGATATCACATCATACGCGGTTTGTTTTCATGAAAGGGAAATCGAATAAAAATTTTAAAAATTAAGTAAAAAAACCTTTTTTTGCTTTCTATTGTTAGCCTGGGAGATGAACAGGAAACTTAATTTTCGTTTTCATGGATTGCTTCTGCATTCATGGAACGAAGAGTGAAAGAATCGGCTCCTTTCTCGCTGCCGACTCTGAAGGTCCTTGAAGTTGGGTTAGGTATGCCAGAGATATATCTCGCTTTCCCTTTAAAGTGAAATGTACAGAATTTTGTGAGTTTAAATCCTGGCTTCGCTTCTGTGATCGATCGAAAACTTATCGTCGCCTTCTTTTTACTGTAGGGAACGGTAGTTTTGGACTTCTACCCTCGAGTTGCGCTCATTGATTATGTTAGCGACTCTTCTGGAAAAGGAATATTTTTTAAACTCACCTTTTAACTTTAGAATAAGGAGATTTACTAGAGAAATTATATTTGAATAAGGATGTAGTTGTAAAAGTCAAAAGAGGACTTGATCAAATTTTTTGTGTCTCCAAAAAACTTCTGCTGCATAAAAAAGAAAAATGTAACTAATCCATTTTCCAGAAGTAAGCCCTAACTGTTTGTCAGCAATTATTTTCGAGCTATTTTAGCTCCTTATTCTTCAAATGTAGCGCATTAGATCGTAAGTCAGCTTCTTACTGAGATAGCAATCCTGTGCAGACGTAGTGATGGAAATGTATAATAAGCTCTTATAAAAATTTTTTTTTTTTAAACCAGCCTTTATATTTAGATTACAGGGGATGAGCAACGTTTATATATGACACAAAGCAAAAAAACTCAGTGACCCCGAAAAACCAAAAGTGACGTATTAAAAAAGTCACTATATTTATTACTACGAATCTGCAGGCGCCCGAAGGGAAGAAAATTTTTTTGACGATTTTCGAAAAAAATCTAAGTGCCGAAAAATTTCAGTCCAGAGTCCGGACCTGGGACGACGGAATTCGGACGAAATTTTTCCAAGTCCGAAGCCGGACCCGAGACGACGGAGGGACTTTGAAAAATTTTCGAAAGCGGGGGTCTCGCCGAGTAAAGCAAGACGAATCCCCCAAGCTAGGGCTGAGTCGATGGGAAATTTTATGGTGGATAACTTTTACTGTGGTCGCAAAACACGAAAATCGACCATTTGGAACTTCTTTGATCAAAAACATGTTTTGGGGGGCAATAGGTTGACTGGGGGGTGGTTAAAGGGGGGTTGGAGAGAAAAAGTTATATTTTCATGTATTGTCATCGGAAATGAAGAAGTGTGCAAAATTTCAGCGTTTTTGCTTCACAGGAAGTGAGTCAAATTTCAGTTACAAGATTTGTACCAGACAAACAGACAGGTTGGTGAGTTGATATAAAGACTGTAAAAAAATGTCCACCCAAGGAATTCATCGTGGCCATGGAGTAAAAAAAGTTTTGGGTCTCTTTGCTTTCAAGGTACTTGTTATCATTGTCTTTAACCTGAACATTCAGTGATGCAAAGGATTCTTGCCAAAATTTTTGAAGTGACTGAAAAATTGTCATGCTCCAGAAGATAATAAGTAACCGATGTATTTATGATAAATAATAGATGATAGATGGTAACATTTTTTGTGTCGTATTATATAAATGATGAAGCATTGAGTAAATGCGTTACTGAAGAATTATGAGGTTAAAATACATCACCGAGTAAGTAATGAGGAAATGCTAAGAAGAGAGAAGTGTTCCAAAAATCTTAAAAAGAAGACGGGACAACTCAGTGACCCACATGCTCAGGCATGATGGCCTGAAGAAATCAATCATAGAAGGACAGGGAGAAGGGAAGGGGATGTCCCCAAATGGGTTCAATAGGACAAATCATTATGTTTGTAAAAGAGAAGAAATATATCACAACGGGATGGCTAACAGTTTGGAAATCGCAAAGGAAAGCTACGTCAAACCAATCCCATTATTGTTTCCTGGTGATGATAATGAGGTGGTCTGATTATTAATTGATTTGAACAACACCATGAATTTTTTCTATTAGGTTTTAAAAATCAATGTTTCAAAATATTGATATATTGTGCTGATGACAGGGATAAGATGGTATCTCGCATAGCTTAGTGGACTTATATTCCTGATAATATCAACTGTTCGTCGAAACCATCGTCATGAAATGAATCGTCATATAGATTTGTGCAAATGAATCCCCTCTAAGATGTTTCAATCTATTGGCGTGATGAAGATGCCTGATAACAGCTTTCATAATTATTAATAATTAAAGCTTTAGGCATTTATTCTCGTTTTGGTTTGCGGTAGTAGAGCGGAGTAATCCTGCAGATTGGTTCAGGTAGTCACCCGAAGACTCTCATTATCTGTTTCCTCCGTCGATCGCATCTTAATCCTTTTCTTCGACGGGAACATGGCTAGGCCTTCACGGCGGTACTGTACAATTAAAAATACATATGTTTTAATTTGCAAAGTTTTTCATAAAATAAACCATCTAGAGACTTAAACAAGTGTCTTTTGATTGACTCTCTACGATAAAAATTAGGTGTATGAAAAATGGATAAGGAATGCACATATCAAACATGGTAGAGCTCCTGCATTGATAGGGCATTTTTTATTGGGATTTCAAAACCTGGGACGCTGTTTTACATGGCGCGTCCTAAGGTAGTCCATACTTTTCCTGGCGGAAACCTTTGAATTGGTGAGTGATGTTATTACTCGTGTGTTTAGGGAGAAGAGAGTTAGTAGAGTTTCTCTTTTTCATTTTAACAACGTTCTGTATATTACACCTTTCGTCCGGCCTCTACTCTCCGACTTATCTGGCAAGGGTATCCCAACCAGTAACTGAAAAAACTTTTATACAATGCGATACTCATTATCTAATTATTCTTGTATTCTACGCGATAATGGCTTGCGTCAAATTTACTGGAAATTTTTATGTGAAGTATTAATTGCCATCCCCCTCCGTTCAAATTCCGTCATGCGAAAGGCGAAAAAGAATTGATTTATTGATTACAGCTCTCTAGCACTAGATCTAGAGAACTACTAAGTTTTTACACATTTATTCCTTGTTTAAAATGTCTTCTTTGAGCTCATTAGTCCATTTCCGCCCGTCTTTATTAGGTTTTCAGGGAACTCTTTTCCGAAAATATTTCAGTAGATATATTTTCTATCCCATATTCCCTTCGTGTTTGCAAGCATCTTTATTCATTGCTTTATCCATCTGCTGTCTTCCACGATATATTCATTTAAATATTTTTCAAAGTTTTCTCTATGCGCATATAGGGAATTATATGAAAACATGGTGTAGGGTGAGATTAAAAATGAATCCTTATCTTGCCATTTCTGGAGGTCTCATCAGCTGCCATACCTGGATGGGGTTTTGTTTCCTTCCTCTGCGCGAGAGTTTATATTTATTTTTTATGACAATTGGTTTGTACCCCAGGGTTTTATGCACCGGATCTGATTTTTAGCAGGAATTTTTATAGGAAAGGTATGAGTTATACAGCATTGCAAGTATCGGTCGCCTCCTCCAAGTACCATGCTATCCAAAACCCTCGAACACCATAATTTTTACGTGATGAACACTTCGAACATGGAGAGAATTTTATCGAGAAAAATACCACGAATCATATCGGTTTAAAGATTCAATGTAATTTACATGACTACCAAATTAAAAATTACTCCACTTGTAATCTACACTGCCTCCTCTTGTGATAGAAAATATGATAGGTAACCGAAAGGGAAATTTATTTGGTAGGAAATGAAAATTCTTAAGGAAGTAAGTTGGTAACTTAGCTATTCAAAAGAAATAATTTTCTCTTATGGTATTTGAAAAAATGTTTTATATTATATATGGCATTCATTAAGGTTGAAAATGTAAGTAAGCTTGCAGATAATGTGGATAATTTAGTCATTATTAACATAACCTCAGTTACACTATTCCTTTGTTAATGAAGCAAATATTACTAAGGTGGCGGAATTTTTATATTTTTTATTATTTGCATTTCATAAAATATATTATTTTAGCTTTTTGTCAAAACGACTTACTCATTGACCACATTTATTGTTTAGATAGGCATTTCCATAAGAATCTGACGCAAAAAGTAATTCAGTGCCGAGATCATTATATTTTCATAATTATTTTCATTACATTGAGTATATTGTTTGAGTTTTTTTTCGTCAAAATGACTTTTACATTGCCTTATTGATCCACATTTATCGTTTAGATATCGCTTTGACAAGCATTTAACAAAGAATCTGCACCCAAATGCAAATTCTCAGATGAAATTTCCAGTATATATTGCGTAGAAAGGCTATTTATTGTGACGGTAAGTCTATATAGTATAATTGGAAGATCATATTTTGAAGTAACCATACAATTGAAATAAAATTCGTTTTTTGGTCTCCTTAAATGAAAAATTTCATCTGATAATTACGGTGCATCCGACACCGTGTACTATTTAACTGAGGAATCAATTACAAAGATACAGCTTCAATCGCTTTTTCGTTCGCTGAGGAAGCTTCATTGTGTCCTTACTAACATTGGAACGCTTTACCTAATTTCCTGCGAGAACGAGTTTTCCTCTGTGATGCCGAGATGAGAAAGAGTCTCCGTAGCAATGCCGTCATTCCTATCTCCGCTGAAACTCCATCCCCCCTCCAGCCACCTCGTACCCCCTACCCCCACTAAGCATTCTTCCACTCTGCCCGCATCCCATACACAGCCTTCCTCACAAACATTTGCCTCTTCTTCTCCAACCTTCCAGTAATCTAATTTTCCTCTTGCGACGAGAGGTACTTGGGATATCAGTGTCCAAACACTGCTTGTTTTCTGTATAGTTGTTATCGCAGTTTCATTTCCAAACTCAAAGTATAAAAGTCGTTTTCATTTGACGGTGTTTACAGTCTTTTTTCAAAGGTAAGACTTGAATGGTAGGTATCTGATCAAATCGGATCCATTTAATAATTGTCTTTTGAACGCAGGGAATCTGTTTTATCTTCTTTCAATTAGGCTCACCGACTTGGCATTCATTTACGGAAAAAGTGATGGCGATGAAGGTAGCTCAACTTGTGCAAACATTCAATTCTGAGTTACCTTTGCTGATTGAAAAGACAAAAGTGTTCTGGTTATGTTAATGTGATTTTGTCTCTTAGAGAAGAAAATATTACTATCTTAATTCTGACATGTTGAAATGTTAAGCTTTCTATGGAAAAGTCGTGGTATTAACCTGGTACGACGAGGCTGAGACCTTAATGCATAGGGCGAGTGAAGAAAAATATTGGCAAATGAGCATTGGGGAAGTGAAGAAATTGGTATAGGACAGTGTAAATGAAGGGCTAGTAAACAGTTTTTCTTGTGATTTTATCAAAATATTGATTCGCAGGTAAATGTAAGTATTCCAAGATATGGATGCTATACCTAAGGGTCATTTACATCGTTAGTTATATCTGTTATACCTGCGTCGGATAGTTACTTCTGCTATCATCTGCGTTTCAATTAAAGCATGAAGAAGTACGGAGAGAAAGCATACTATTTCCCAATAAGAAGTAATTTAAACAAATTAGGATTTCAATCTGCACTTGAAGACTTAAAATTTATTTACAAGCAAAATTTACTAGAGGAACAATTCTCAGTGCCCTGCCTTTAAAAGTTAAAATATTCGATAAGGGAAAAAATATAAAAAATAAGGGAAGGGAAAGCCTGATATTTCCCATTACCTAGTTATTTAAACAAATTAGGATTTCAACCTGCATTCGAAGACTTACTAGTCATTTACGAAGTAAACTTACTAGTGGAACAAATACGGTATTTTCTCCGCCTTTAAAAGTTAAAATATAGGGTAAGGGAAAAAATATAAAAATAAGGGAAAGGTAATCATGTTATTTCCCATTGCCTTGTAATTTAAACAAATTACAAGGCAATGGGATTGGAAGACTTACTGGTTATTTACTAAGTAAACTTACTAGTGGAACAATACCAATATATTTTTAGTGCCCTGCCTTTAAAAGTTAAAATATTAAATATGCCACGATGACATTTTTCCCTCGACTTCCCGAGAAAAGACGCCTTTTTTACGGCTGAGAATAAAAGCGGTTGACAGGTGACAGCAGGACAGGACGGAGCATCGCGAAAACTAAGGACACTTGCGACAAAAATGCGGAGCGCTTCGGGACTTGAGTGCGTGCTGAGGGCCTTTAAATTGGAACTGAGGGAGAGAGATTAGCGTGGATGAAAAAGTTTATGCCAGAGCCTTCGTATCCCTTTATTCTACCCTCGCCATTAATTACCTGTGCCTTTGTTCTACCTTGCCCATTCCATTAAAAAAAATGTTTACTTCAACTTTTGTTTTGCGGTGGACTGGTCGTTTTCCGTCACTGTCTAACCATCTTGTACAAGTCTAACCATCCTGATCACCCTGCTTTAAATTGAAAAAGTCAATAGTATTCAGTTGTCTTAGTGTTCCCAAATTGACTTTTGCACTGATTTTCTTAATTCGTGAGTCACATGTGATATTCTGTGGTAAAAACCTCTTCAGAGTTGAAAATAATCTGATCAACAAACTTTTTTGTAAAATTACTTTGCGTTCAACTCTCTCATGTAGTATGTCTGAGCTCTTAAGGTATATTTTTCCATGTATCTGGGGCTAAATATTTGAAGGCAACGGTAACTAATGTATCATTTTTCGCGACCAAATACGACCAAAAACTTCAAGACATTTGATGTGACATTCTGATACTTTATACTGCAGGAATGTTTTTCATTGTGAGAGGAGATAAACTCTTGATTTGGAATTATGCTCTGAAAGAAAACGCAATACACTTAAAGGAAAAATGCTTGCAGATATGAGAGCAGAAATTGAGTGCTGCGTCAAACCAATCCTAGGATTGTTGTCCAATGATAATGACTCTGACTGTGCACAAATGGTATCGTTAATACTATAAAGGAATATTTTTCATGCCTGCGTCCAACTAATCCTAGGATTGTTGTCCTACGATAATGACTCTGAATATACACGAATTGAATCGTCAATACTAAAAAGGAATATTTTTAAGGTTTTAATTAAGTCCTTACCCAGCTATTATGAATAAAAATTTTTGGCTATGTCGCCGCGTCAATTCTTGGGTGGCCCCAACGTTTCCCGACCTTGGGGCAACCCAAGAATTGAAGGGGTGACATAGTCCAAAAGTTTTTATTCATGATGACTAGCACCCGCGAAAGTTTTGACGAAGAATTTCTTACCCAGTTGTTAATATGTACAAATAATCTAGCCTGCATGACGAAAACGGGCAGATAATTGATGAAATAGATGGTTTGTAGCGTGACTCGGTGAAATTTCTTCATATTAAACAAAAAACCGTGGATTTCACATATGATTTTGGTAACAACCAGTTTCGTCGCTTAGCGTCATCGCCATTTTAATCCTGACGATGACGACAGTTGATTTATTACGACAACACAAATTATGCATCAACATGCATTGAAAATTGTTCAGATGATAGGTGCACATTAGGTTGGTCATTATTTTTAAAGTTTTCGAATTTCTTTTGGGACGCCCTCCCGGTGTTGTTCCATTTGGTGAAAAAATAAACCATGAAAATTATTTTTGCAATCTGATGCCGGGAAAACGTGCCGCATCGCACTTAAAGTTTTAAATATTTGTATTTTCGGGTGTTTTGCGGACATAAGTGAAGATGACTTCACTCTCGGATTATTCTATCACTTTTTTGTCTTCTACAACGACTTTTTAGACAATGGCAGAGTATATCCTCAAATTTGTTTCATTTCTTCCCTTTGGTTCCCGAGACATCACACCGAGAGTTAGCGCGCGCCACCCCAGTCAGACACTTTGGGTGGCACGCGGGTTTCATACTCTCAATTTCTTTCATCATTCTCACTCGTCGTAAAAGCATGAAATGCTATAGATAAACTTAAAACTCCGTAAATATAACCTTTAATGTTATATTTATCATTGTTTATTACCAAAGCGGGCTTAGTAGTAGTGGTTTATTCTCAATATCTGAGTTCTTCTGTCTAAATTCAGAGTATCATTTCTGAGAGCTAACCCCCTGAATAGTCATTGAAGGTGCTTCTCCTTGCATGTATTTCTTTGCCATTGTACAAGCTCTGGGTTTCAACTTATGAGATTTTATTTCTTTGCACTAGAGAAAGGTGGGGTTAGTTGAAAGTTAATTGATAAGTGGCGGAGAATGCACTGCACATCACTTAAATATTTTAATTGAATTAAATTTATCAATAAGTCAATAAATTTAAAGGACGCTTGTAATGACATCGACTTGAAGAAAGTTTGCACTTACACTTCTGAGGTTTAATAGTCGAGTGTAAGTAATTTATACCTCATTTTGCGTCGATGCGTGGCCAAATTCAAGAATTTTGAGAATGTTTCGTCCTCTCGTGCCGTAATTTTGGTCCGTTTCTTTCGTGAGGGAGCAGCATCTTTTGGTCGGATTCATGAAGCCTTGCAGGGGAGACTCAAAAATGGCTCTTTCCTTTGCTTGATCAAAGCACAAAAAAAAGAGAAAGAAAGACAAAGGAATCTCCTCGCTCCTCTAAGCGAAGCTGAAGGAAAGAAGGAAGACTTGTGGGGCAGAAAGATTGCTGGCTGCGTCGTTTCTTTTCCGGCCGCTTTGTGAGGGCTATATGAGGCCGCGGCACACACTCAATAAATGGTCGTCGAGAGGGAGGAAATGAGATAGAAGGGGCAGATCGGCTCACTTACCCGTCCCGCACGAAAAGCGACCGTTTTGCTCCTCGTCTACATCTACATAATACCTAGCAAGCCACCTAAAAGGCGTATGGCAGGGGGTGTTTGGACACCAGCCGTTTACAGCTATTAAAAAAATGAAGGGCTCTAACGAGGTTGGGACTAGCGTTTATTAAAGTCCTTAATGGTTCCGGGGAAAAACGAATTCGCATATCTACCCGTTCGGCAAAACATCTCTCTTAATTTATCGCTTCTATCGGACCTGGAAATATAGTGTGGCTCTAATATTATGTTCTCTGTGTCGCTATTAAAGTTATCCATTCTCAATTGTTCAAGCAATCTAAGCCTAGCGCGCAGCCTCCGAGTCTCCAACGGCTCCCAACCTAATTCGCTTAACATCTGGGTAACACTGGGTAACTGCAGTTTTTGACGTAACGAGCAGCCTTCCTTTGTATTTTATTCAGTTCGCGGATTAAGTCTTTCTGCACCGGATCCCATACGCTCGCTGCATATTCAAGGTGCGGTCGGACCGGAGTGAAATAGCACCTTTCTTTTACTTTCTCATCCGAAAATCTTCCCACAATACGCTTGACGAATCCTAATTTCTTCGGGGCTATGCCGAAAATATTCTTTATATGTGTTCCCCACGTAAGGTTCGAGGTTATTGTAACTCCCAGGTACTTCACTTCGTCTGTTGCCTTTATGTTAATGCCATCCACTGCATAAACATGGATGGAGTTGGACGAATTCCGCAAGAAATGTACCGCCATGCATTTGCTCAGATTAAGTTCGAGACTTCTTGCTTGCGCTCTCAAAGCCTCTCAGATAGAGTTTGTCCAGGAATTATCCGAAAGCATTGCGTCCAACCCTCACACTTCAGCAGAAATTTTTGAAAAATTTCGTCAAACATTTCAAGTATTGATTAATATAAAAGTAACAGAAGCAGACGAAATATAGTGAAATGACATCCTTACAGGACAAGTATTCTTGTTAGTATTATTGAACGTTAATTAGTAGTACATCCTTCTCATAAGTATTAAAAGAATAGAGAGATGGCACTTTTCCACAGGTTTATTGAGAGGATTGTATGTACTTGATGGTAACCTAACGGTCGAAACGCGTCGTACCCTTAATAAGCCTTTGTAAAAGTGCCATCTCTCTATTCTTCTAATACTTATTGATTAATATGATTAAATACATCTACATAATACCATAAGAGCCACCTCAAGGATGTTTGGTAGATTTAGTGTTTACACCAAAAATTTTCATATATTTATTAAATATTTCAATTATTTGTAATTGAATAAATAAACTCTTAACGAGTATGAATTGATCCATGTAAGTTGACCCCAAACATTTGACCAATATACCCACACCTTTATTTGATGTAACTACCCACACCCGTACATTGATGTAACTACACACAAGTAAATAAAAATGTTGGTAACAAATGAAAAGAAAAGTATGTGCTTGTCCATCAAGGTATTACAATGAATTTTTTTCTTTTCACTTGTTAGAATGAACTTCTACAAATTTGAGCCGGAGACTATATAGATGAAAAATGTTTGTGTATAAACACAACCTGCCATACACCCTTGAGGTGGCTCGCTGGGTATTATGTAGATATAATGGATCATATTCAGGTAATGTTTGATGGAGCATCACATAACATGAGGCATGCAATACTGCTGCGTATTCATAGTCATAGAAAAAAGGGCCATAACACATGCAAATGCCAACAGGCGGTGTAAACTCTTTTGCATTGCTCCATACAAGTTGACACCAACCATTTGACCAACAAAGCCAACTGGTTGGTCAACAGACCCAAAGCAGGGAAAGAAAAAGAAAAGAGAAAAAAGAAAATGCATTTCGGTCGATCTTACGTGTGCAGCGACCAATTACATCGATGGCACATTTGTTACTTCCGCTGATAATCTTAGGATACTTCCTATCACCCTAACGTAGAATGTTGTATAGAAAATCCTAAGATATTCAATGCTAATCACTTTTCATGATGCACAAAAGTTCTATCAGCTGCTGATTGAGTATTGAGGAGACTTTCATTCTGATAGGTTTACAGTAATATCTTTTAGAAAATGAGCTAACACGAGCTTACGGAATTAAAAAAAACTGGTGATAGTTTATACAGCCTCAATTTTTACTTATTTACCATCGATACTCTCAGCCTGAGTAGGGTCAAGATCCCATGAAAATCAACGCAATGTTCAATTCTTAAATCTATAATGATGCTCATATTCATTTCACTCTATTTTATGTAGCGCATTAACGTTTTCTCAAGTATAGGCAGGCAACTGTCAGGATTTAAATTATGTTAGTTGCACACAAAAGGAAACAAATTAATAGAAAGTTACGACTCAAATGAAAATATTCAAATAACAATGGGACAATCGCTGAATCCACTTCACGCATCGAGACAGCTGATTTGAAAAATCTGTGTTGAATTGATAGAGCTTATTTTTATTAATTAGCTATCGAAAGTTCAGTGTCTATGTCAGATTTACACAAAGGTAAATCATAATTTTTTTGGCTTCCACTCGATGGAGAGAAATCTCGAACGTTTCAAGTACATTCAATACATTTTATCTCACCCCTCAGTAGGAACTTTACAATACCAATCTACCAATCTGAAGTTTCTCTAAATCTATGGTGCCATCACTCATAGTCAATGAAAATTTGGAATAAAACATTAATTTAAATGATATTAAAATACGTATCCCTCAAAATATTAGGAATATAATTACTAAATTTGTTTTTTCCCTTTTTTCCAAACGTTTATTGATGATATTGATTTTTTTCCTATTGATTATTAATTTCTGTTAATCAGAGGATTGATTAAATTGAGAAGAGACATTCAAACACGGAGCAGAATTTCTCAGGGCATGCCTTACTTCGACTTAATTCTACTAATATTCCAGATTATATATTTCAACTGTTAAAATATATGTAGGAAAGAAGTATCCATGCAGTCTAATTGAATAAAAAATAGAATATGATACAGGATTTAATAATGAGTACCTTTCATCTTATTTAAATAATATTCAGTAACACTTCTTTTTCTTTTCGGAGTGCAATGAACGAAACTAATTTGGATATAAACTCTTCACCCATTTTAATGAGATATTAGCCATGGTATGACGCTATTGACGTTATCGTCTCTTATGAGGAAAGACAAGAAGAAGGACTGGCTTAAAATGCTGGATATACTCCCTTACGACAAAGACGGTCTTAAGGAAAGACTCAAAATGTAATCTAGAAAGGAAAAAGTGAAATAAACTAATTCGTTATTTTCCCCCTGAACTTTGGGATAAAACAAAACCACTCAACTGAGAGGAAAAAAATTATTAAGGGAACGATTTTGGTCGTAATTAAACGTAGAGTAGAAGATTATTATGTGTACTCTTTGGCAAAGTTGGCCCAAGGGATTACTCAGCGGTTGAGGAAAACAGCAGAAGGAGGCCCATGCCCCTTCAGATGAATCTTTATTGGCTGAGCCCTTGATTTTCGCGATAATTTGGTTCATAAGGACTCGAGTAATCAACTGTCTCATCAAAAAGTCTTAATATAAATATTCTCGGCGCTTTCCTGTCCTTTTTCCGTAAAATTTCTTTGACCTATGCAGAGAGAATTTTCAACGGTGACCATCACGTTCAAAGAGCCTTAATGAAGGGCATATGGATACTTGGCTGATTTCTTATCAAGTTCAAATAAACTAGAATAAATGCAATTAATAATTAATTGCAACGCACCTTCCCAAAAAAACCTAAATTTATAAGAATTCAAGCAAAAAGTTAAGGTTTGTGATCAGTAGTTCAAATGAAAAGCTAATGATTTTCATTCAACATGCAGAAATATACATATTGGTCCAAATTCTTTTTCCACTATCAATTATTATCGGGTTATTTTCATTTCGTAAATTTTATCCAAACATAACCAAGCATGTAATTTTTTATTTTACCTTTTCTGGCTTGGCTTTTTTGGTCCTGTTTCCCTTTTTTGCACCTCATTGGTTTTATGCAGTTGCATCAATATTTTTTCCTTTAATAATTTTGTATTTTTTTCATGGTTGATGTCAACTCGCTTGTAGCAATGCATGATCGGTGAGAGCTCACTCCATCTGCTTGCGTATGCATATATTATGGCCTTTTTTACATGCTGCATGTTTGTTTATACTCACCGCTTGCCAAGCAAACTTGAGGCTCGAAGGATATTATGTAGATGCAGAATAAATTGAAACAAACATTTTCTTTGAAGCCTTAAACTTCCAACTGGTATGAATCGTGTCCAAAACCTCTTCTGGCCACCATTTTCGAAATTTCTATGGTATATGGTATGATATGCTGGAAGTTCTTAACATTAGTTAAATGAAATATGAAATATTTTCACAGTATTTAATCGAGCATTATCAAGGTATAACTTACCCTTCAAGTTACTTTGTGAATATATTGCTTCCATCCTGTATTTATTGTTTCTGCCGTTCTTTTTACATGGAATTATCGGTAATTAAATGTTATTTTTTAGTTTGTATTCAACGTAGAACAATGAAATAAAAGGTGCTTAATATTTCATATTGTAAATTATCTAGTTAAATATATCAAGAACACAGCTATTGCTAGTCGTATAAAATCATTTTATTACTTCTAATGCATCATATTTCATTAAATATGAGTTATTTGTAAACATTATGGATGTTTTAACATTGTTCAATGTTTAAAATATTTATATTGTTTCCCTAAATTGTGCTCTAATTATAAAAAATCTGATGACCAGCTAGACTCGTTATTGCGCGATTTAGCATCAAAAGTTTTTTGACTAACTAAACCCCTCATTTCAGCGCAAGGGGTTAGTGCCATTGTAAGAACCAAATGCGTCATGTTCAAGTTAATTCAATATGAAATATTATAATTTTCCATAAAAATAATTTTCTATATTAAACCTGTTAAGGAGCCCCATAAATTTTGGCCCGTTATTTTCTGTTTCGCCGTTGCGATACCACGCCGTAAGGTTAAGAGTTCCATTGTCCTTCAATATTTGATGTACACTATGAAAAACGGGACGGAGGAGAAGATAGAGGTGAAAAAACGCCCATTCTAGACGTCGGGACGCGAGAAACTTTAACCCATCAACGGCCTCCGATGAGCGCCCCCTGTATGCAGACGCCAGAAGGACCCGTGAGGTGGCAACCCACCCTTACTCTCCCCCCTGATTCTTTGTTCACCAAACTCGGCGAGCGGCTGTTCGTATCGCTGAGTTTTCCTCGATGCTGGGCCTTGTACGGCGGCGATTGTGAGGGAGTGCGCGAGAAAAAATAAAGATGAGGCCATGCTCTTCAACTTCTTCCAATATATATATATACATGTACATATATATATATGAATGGAGGATTGTTCATTATCCTCTTCTCCATCGAAGCAGTCTTGTGCCTTTTTTCGTTGTATTCATTTCCCCTTCGAGAAAAGGATGCTCTGCTTGTTGGCTTTCGGCGAGGCAGAATTCCCAACGAAAATCGTTGAAGCGTATTGATCTCGGAATTTCGAGAAATTTTCCCCGACCTAACTTAGTTTGTTCCCCATATTTCTTGCCGAATACACTCCTCTCTCATTCAGAGAAAGAGTCCCGAGAAAACTCCTCAGTGATGCCTAATTCATTTGCCCAATCTACATCTAAATCTAAATAATACCCTGCGAGCCTCCTAAGGATGAGTTGACAGAGGGTGAGTATATAAATCAACTGCACAACAAGCAATACACTACGTCATCGTAGTAATCGGAGAAAGCCCGTAGTGGCAGCCGGTGGAATGAGATCTTACCGATCATGCATTGCTCCATGGAAGTTAACACATATCATGCAACAAATACAAAATTACTGATATAACTGATAAATTCAGCCTTTACTGTTTGAAACCTTTCCATTGTAGAAAATGACAGAATAAAACTTTGTTAGATTCACTTGTATATTTAAATAGGCACGGCTCGGCTCATGTCATGCTGCATATTATGCTGGAAGCTCTTATGATAAGTTAACTGAAACATGAAATATTTTCACAGGATTTATTCGAGAATGACGCGTTTCGTTGTCCCAACAGCAGTATCATTCTGCTGTAGGGACAACGAAACTTGCTTCTGCATGCTGAAAATTATTAAGTGGATCAATAACCATGCAGCTGTATGAAACCAGATGCTGTAAATGAAATGAAATGAAAATGGAAATGGGTATTAACGAGATTTATCGTAAGTTCACGAGGGAATTTTCGCAAATTTGAATTGCTTTCTTAGCAATCCAGAATCGAATGTTAGCTATACCAAGAACGGCCAAAATGGAAATAAAAGTAGATAATTTTAAAGCTCGTAGCTTCGTTGATGTAAGTAAGACTTAAGTAAAACTGGAGGGATTTTATATGAAAAAAACTTAAAAATAGTCTTATCAATTGTACATAGTTACATATTAATTAAAGTTCAATTATGAAATTGGCCTTTTTATACCATTTCAGTAAATTCTACACCTCATATGATTTCGTTTGACAAAAAGACATCTTTTTCTGCAAACTTGAGAATTTTAATGTCGCGTATTTATTTATATCGGAGTCTTCGTGATTTAAAATACTGCTACATCATTTAAGAGTGAAAAGATATCAATTTCAATAATCAATTACTTAATTACGATTTTTTAAATTTTCAAAGCCCAAAAATTCTCCTTTCGCCCTGCTTCACGCTTTCTTGGAAACCCATATTTGTATTTTACAATCTCCTGTATGGTTCGGCCGCCCCATCCTGAGAGGAAGGAAATAATAATACACCTTAGGTAGGGAAAGAGGAAGGCATAAAATCAAGCCCTGATTTAAAGCTCATAAAAAGTCTCTTGTTTGGTTTATTTTTCCATTTCCTCCGGTACACATAAAATATTCCTCTTTCTATCCTGCCGAAGACAGGAGCGATCTTAATAAAAAATGAAACAAAACATAAAACATAAATGTCTATTTGGTTTTCTGCTGCCGTATTAATATCCAATTATCCTTTTATTTATCATCGCCGTGTTTTTCTATACTCATGGCAATATCGCATGTCCACACAGGAATCTGCGAAAGAGTCAAAATAATCGGGTGAGATCAGCAAACATCTGTCTTCTTTAAGAATTTTGAAAATCAAAATGGAAGCCATATGTTTAATCCATGATGAAACAATTTCTTGCAATTTTCCGCAAAAATAATTTTACTTCGACTCGAGTTTCGATGTTACTACATCATTTTCAAGGTACAAATGGTACAGCATTTGTACCTTGAAAATGATGCAGTAACATCGAAACTGGAGTCGAAGTAAATTTATTTTTGTGGAAAATTGCAAGTCATTGTTTCATTATGAATCAATTCCACTCCATCTCGCTTGATTCCTCGAATTTTATATTTAACCCACGAATTGATGAATTAAGTAACTGTTAAATTGCAAATAAATAAAAAATGAATTCATCATAAATTTGTGGTGATTCTGTTTTAAACCCTATCTCTTGTACCCTTGATGTATGTTTTCAAGATAAACTGTTTGTATTGCACGTGATTTTTTGAATGTTCTTCGCCGTATTTACAGCCAGTTATTCGTTGATTTCCCGACACCATGCTTGCTTATACTCTGGGGGATACCATACGCAATGGTGCGAAGCTGCGAAAAAATCAAATTAATCTAGTGAGATCAGCAAACATTTATCCTCTTTAAGGACTATGGTAATGAAAGGGGAACTCCTCTATATGTATCGATGAGTTTATGAAGTAAGCAACTGTTATCTAATTAATATACAAAAATATTCATTCATCATAAGTTTTCGAAAATATTATTTATCTAAATTTATTTTAAACATAATCTTTTGAATACTGGTTCTTGGTTTCCTGGATACCCTATTTTGTATAGTACGTGTATTTTTAGAGTGTTCTCCGCCGTATTTACAACCAGCCATCCCTTGATATCTCGTCAGCACGTTTGCCTATACTCTTGGAAATACCTCGCGCTCGAGGTAGAAAGCCGCGAAAGAATATAAAGAGTCGGATGAGGTCAGCAAAGATTTGTCTTCTTTAAGAACTTTGGTAATGGAATGGGTACTCATCTATTTCCATCCATGAATTGATGAAGTAGGCAACTATTACATTGCAAGTTAAAAATGCATTCGTCATAAATTTATGAAGGGCTGTTTTAACCCTTTACATGATTTGCTGTTTCCTGAATAACCTTTTTTGTAATGTTCATGTTTTCACCATTGCTTACAGACAATTATCCCTTTATTTCTTGTCACCTTGTTTGCTTATACTCTGGAAAATACCACCAGTGAGGGTACGAAGCCACGAAATAATCTAAATAGTCGGAAATATTCTCGGTCTCAAAATAATAGGAAAATTCTTGGTTTCCTAGATAAATAGTTTTAGTTGCATGTGCTTTTTAGAGAGTTATTCTTGCTTATACTCTGCAAAAATACCACTTGCTAAGGTGCAAAACTGCGAAAGAATCGAAATTACCGGAAATAGTCTCGGTTTCCTGGATACCTTTTCTGTATTTTACGTGCTGTTTAGAAAGTTCTCCGCCGTATTTACAACCAATCATCCCCTTAATTTCTCGTCGCCATTTCTGCTTATACTGCGGGGAATACCACACGCCTATGGTACGCATCCCTGATAGAATCGAAATAGTCGGAAATAGTTAAGCGTACCAAATATTCTTGGCTTCCTTGATAGTACCTTTTATGTATAGTACGTGCTTTTTAGAGGGTTTTACGCCGTATTTAAAATCAAATATCCCTTGATTTCTAATCATTGTGTTTGCTTATACTCTGGGAAATACCATACGCTAAGGTACGAAGCCGCGAAACCGTCCTTAGAAACTGAACCGTCGGCTGAGTTTGGCGCGAACCTTTCTCTCGTAATTAAGAAAAAAAAGAAGGGTAGGAGCGATAACGGGGTTTGAATTACGGTAAGGGGGACCCCGAAGCATTCCTACTTCCTCCTTCTATCCGCGGTCCCTTCCTCTTTCCTCTGCTACCTTGTTTATACGCGACAGTGGCTCCTTCTACCCACTTAACCAGCACAACATCTGTTTACACCCTCTCCCTCCACCCTCTCTCAGCGCCCTCTTCATTTCGTTTTTTTTCCGGCCGGCTCGAAAAACAAAACAATGTCGTCGATGTCCTCTCTCAGGACCGTAAGCTATATTGCCCAGCCTGTAAAGGATGGTCGTGAAATGGAGGAAAATAAGAGGGTAGGGTCGGATGAATTTCATTTTCTTCTTTTATGGAGCATATCGGTGAGAAATATGTATCATATCGGGTTTCATCAGGGAAATACAATTTTTCGGTAGGGGTCCCTTGCGTTGATGATGTCACTTTGAACAAATTTCGGTCCAGATAAACCGTAAAGTTTGCGAGCACCTAGCTGTTTTTTTCTTCTAAATTTCGTTCACTGTTTTCAACGAGGAAAATATATAGAGAGGATTCCCTAGTAACGTTTAGAGGAAAACTTTTCTTTTTCATATACCCAATAGAATCTTAGTGCGTTCGTATTTTTGTCAATCCTTTTTCGAAAAATTTTCAGCCCTGACCAGAATGTGAAAAAAACCTGTACTCACTATTTGCTGTTTTTTTTTAACCATACGAGAAAAATATTATTTTCCATATATCTGTTTCTTACAGTTTTTTAAAATGTGGGATTCCCTTCAATGTTTATGCCCCTTGTCTTGATTAAAAGTGGTTTAATAAAGCCTGACCTCCATAGCAAGCCTATCTCAGAAGTTGTTGTAATGGGAAATTAATATTGCGATATATTTTTTTTTAACTTGTGGACCCTATTGATGCTATGTTCAGCCACATCAGAATTATTTAGCTGTCTAAGTGTAAAATACCTAATGAGGCTCCTTAAACCGGTTGAAACCCCGAGAAGGTTCGCTAATAATCCGCCGGGAAAGAATTATATGATACATTTATGAATATTTGGCTATAGTAACATCAATGAAATGACTTGGTATTATGATAAATAATAATAAATTAATATTATTATATTTTATCAATTATATTTAATTTGTATTATAATATTAATTATATGAATAAAAATAATGATATAATTTAAATCCAAAGTATTGGCATCTTTCTAGATGATAATAAGCCGAATGGCGGTAAAATTAGATACATACGGCTACTTTTCCTCAAGCAAGCAATCGGTGGAGATGAAATTCTTCATGGCGGCCAAATAGTCAGTGGTACATCTCGGTTGTTAAGGATTCGCGTAAACACGGGGAAGTTCCTAAATGGCTTTCTCTTTCGTTTATGACCCCGGGATTCTCTTCTACCTTTCCAATCGTTTGTGTCTTCCGAATGATTTATCCCTCGCATAAGTGCCGTAACAGCTATATATTCACAAAGCTATTTATTTTAAGACTTCTCATATTTTATCATTGCCACAAATTGTTCCTTCACCTATTTGCAATAATGTTTTACAGTGTGAACTATTGTATTGCTTACGAAATCGGCGAAGGCAACATTCTTAAGAGTGGCAAACCAATGCGTGGTACATCTCGTTTGTTTAGACCTCGCGTAATCCTAAAAAGCTTTCTCTTTCGTTCATGCTCCTGAGATTCTATTCTACCTTTTCAGTCGTCTTTATCCTCATCCATATGATTCATACCTCGTGTAAGTGCTCTTAAGGCGAGAAATTTACAAAGCTCTGGGTTTAAAAAGTTCTCATCTTTTACCATTGCCTTGTTCTTTTCCTTTACCGACTTGTATTTTTTTTTGCAGTTTTCCCATTTTAATACATAGGTATGCAATCAGTGATGACAAAATTCTTAAGATCAGCAAACTAATACGTGATACATCTCGTTTGTTTAGATTCCGCGTAATAACGAGGAAACTACTAAGGAGCTTATTGACTCTTGCCCCTGAGATTCTCTTTTTCCTTTCCAATCATTTTTATCCTCCTCCACGTTATTTATCCTTCATATGAGTTAATGCCATTCAAGCAAAAAAATTCACTAAGCTCTTTGTTCTAAAATTTCTCATCTTTTACCAATGCCTCTAACTTTTCCTTTATCTATTTCTAATAACGTTTTAAAGTTGGTCCCATTATATAACATACAAAATCAGTGAAGAAAAACTTCTTAAGAGCGGCAAACAAATACGCGATACATCTCGTTTGTTTAGACTCGGCGTAATCACGAGGGACCTCCTAAAGAGCTTACCCTTTCGTTCTCCCAGCTATTCTGAAAGCCTCCCTCCCCTGGGTCCGCGGTGACGTGGGTCGACTCTTAAAGAGCTCCTCCAGTGGTAGGCGCTCGGATTCATCGCATCGCTCCAAGGGTTCCTCGCATGAGCACCCCCATTCGCTCCGAATTGGATATTCGGCTGCTTCCTCGGAGGATCCACTCTCCTCTATCTCCTCGTTGGCACAGCAACCACCCCCTCCCTCATCAACGTGCGACCCTATCGAAGGGAAGAAAAGATATTCTTCCTCTCCTTCCCTGTCCTATTCCTCAACTCAAACCTACCCTCTCGCAAGCAGAGAGCCTCGTTTTTTGTCGGTCTCATGATTCGACATTTACGTCCCTGTAATTGACGGACACAATGTGCTCGATCTCGACTAGTATGCCCTACCACACTGTATGCCCTTATCTGCTCTTGAAATAGTTAACAATACGATGAACCAAGCATGTGGATGAAAAATTTAATCTGACAAAAGAGAGGTACAAATTGAAGATATATTTAAGGAACGCAGGTGCTTATTCTTATGCTGGTAGGCTTTGTCTCTGAAGCAGATAATCAATCAATTAAAAAAAATATTATCCTTATCATACCATGTTGAAAATGAGTCGTATAAAATGTTATAATTTTATAAAGTAACTCAAATTTTATTAAATAGCTTCAATATGTATTAATATACCTTCATTAATAAGGCCTTATTTGCCTCTGTTTACTTGAAATCTTGCAAAATATATGTTTACTAATATGACTAATACCTGTTTATTTCAGCCAGCTCTAAAATCTGTAAATATTCAGGAATGTGAAATAATAATGTATTCATACAACTATCCTACAAATATATCGGTATTAAAATGGTAGTTCGATAATATTTTATCATCCCCGTGCGACCCTATCGAACAGAAGAAAAGATACTCTTCCTCTCCTCCACTGTCCTATTCCTTAACTCAAAACCTACCCTCTCGCAAGCAGAGAGCCTCGTTTTTTGTCTGGATCACGATTCGACATTTACTTCCCTGTAATAGACGGACACAATGTGTTTGATCTCGTATATTCCTACTAGTATGCACTACAACACTTTATGCCCTAATCTGCTCTTGAAATGGTTTACAACACCATGAGCCAAGCATGTGGATGAAGAATTTAATGTGACAAAAGAAAGGTACTAATTCAAGATATATTTAAGGCAGACAGGCGCTTATTCTTATGCTTATAGGCTTTTTCCGGAAGCAGAATCAATCAATCGAAAAAAATTATCATTATCATATTATGATGGAAATGAGTTTCCCAGCCACAAAAGTGGTATAAAATGTCATAATTGTATAAATTAACTAAAATTTTAATAAATAGCTTCAATATGTAATAATATACCTTCATTAATTAGGCCTTATTTGTCTCTGTTTACTTGAAATCTGGTAAAATATATGTCTATTAATATGACTAAAAACTGTTCATTTCAGCCAGATATAAAATCTGTAAATATTCGTAAATGTCAAATAATAATAATATATTCATACAACTATCCTACAAATATATTGGCATTAAAATGGTAATTCGATTTTATTTTATCATCACCGTACGACCCTATCGAAGAGAAGAAAAGATACTCTTCCTCTCCTCCCCTGTCCTATTCCTTAACTCAAACCTACCCACTCGCAAGCGGAGAGCCTCGTTTTTTGTCGGTCTCATGATTCGACATTTACGTCCCTGTAATAGACGGACACAATGTGTTCGATCTCGTACATTCCTACTAGTATGCGCTACCGCACTGTATACCCTAATCTGCTCCTGAAATAGTTTACAACACGATGAACCAAGCATGTGGATGAAGAATTTAATGTGACAAAAGAAAGGTACAAATTAAAGATATATTTAAGGAACGCAGGTGCTTATTCTTATAGGTTTCGTCCCTGAAGCAGAAAGCAATCAAAATTATCCTTATCATATTATGATGGAAATGAGTGTCCTAGCCAAAAACGTGGTATAAACTTTTATAATTTTATAAAGTAACTCAAACTTTAATAAATCGTTTCAATATGAAATAGTATCTTGCTGTACTTGCCTGTACTTCTTGCCGGTGTTCATTTGAAATCTGGCAAAATACATGGCTACTAATATGACTAAAAAGTTTTTATTTCAGCCAGCTCTAAACTCCATAAATAGTCAGGAGTTTAAAATAATAATGTATTCATACAAGTATCGTACAAATATATTAGTATTAAAATGGTAATTTTAATACTAATTCAATTCAAATTAATTCAATGATATTTTATCATCACCGCGCGACCCTATCCAAGGGAAGAAAAACACTCTTTCTTCGCCCCTTTCCTCTTTTGTAACTCAAACCTTCCCTTTCGCACTCCAAGAGCCTCGTTTTGTCGGGCTCATGATTCTACGTTTATGTCCTTGTACTAGACGGATACAATGTATTCGGTTTCGTATATTCCTGCTAGTATGCACTGTATGACTTTATCTGCCCTTTGAAATATGTTACAACACGATGAAACAAGCATATGGATGAAGAATTTTATGTGAGAGAGGGGAAGTTATATTTAAAATTATGTTGAAAAGCACATAGATAATTATTATCAGCGTTTTGTCCCCGAACCAGGAGGTATCAATCGGAAAATATTATGCTCATCATATTATGAGATAAACGAGTATACTAGCTGATAGAAAAGGTACTATTCCTCCACCCCGATCCTCTTCCTTAACTTAAGTTTCCCTCTAGCAAGCCGAGGGCCTTGTTTATATTTATGAGGATCATCATTCGACGTCTACGGCCTTGTACTAGACGGACGCAATGTGTGCGAGATCGTATATCCCTTCAAATAAGCATGGTATGCCCTTATCGGATCTTGAACTATTTTCCAATGCAAAGAACCAAGCATGTGAATGAAGAATTTAATGCGACAAAGTGATGTGTTTTACTTCAAGATAAACATTAAGGCATTTTGCTGCTTATCAATTTTTTATTTATGATACAGTAAATATTATGCGGGAAATGAGTCTACTAGCTGAAAGCGTGACATAGGCGCATTTAGCGGGGAGACACGGTGGCACGTGCCTCTCCAGACGCTTAAAAAATAGATAAGATTTTTAATACGGTTATCATTACGTTTGTTTTGCTTTTTGTATTACGGAGCCTCAATTTCATATGAATAAATTTTATATTAAACTAAGAGAATATTCTGTATAGCAATTGCGTTATGCTATTTTTAGTTTCAAATATAAGAAGACCATTTGCCTGTCCGACCCTTGTGCCCCCTAGAAAAAAATCGTGGATCGGTCCTTGAAGCGTGGTACAAACTTTGATGAAATGATGCTCTCGATTTTTTTCCAAAACAGTGAACCATGCTTGCGGGTGAATAATTTAATGTGATAAAGTGATTTGCATTCTTCAAGATATATCCTAAGGCACCTAAGTTCTTATCAATTTTTTTTATCGCTGAAGCAGAAAATCAATCAATTGGAAAAGATTATTGTTATTATATTATGAGGGAAACGAGTGTACTAGCTGGTGTGCTAACTAGAAAACATGGCGTAATCTTTTACGATTTTATAAAGTAAGTAGAATTTTAAGGAATCATGCCAGTATGTGTTAATCCCTGCATTACTAACCTATTATTGCCTATGTTTATTCGGAAACTGGCAGTTTTCTTTCAGCCAGCTTCTAAATCAGCAATAATCAGGAATGTGAAATAATGATAATATATTCTCTCACGTATAATATATATTAATCCTAAAATGGTACTTCGATATCTGGATGATAGTATTTAAACCTTCATTTGTATCAAATGATCGGCTTTTTGGAAATAATCTAATTTTTATACACAGTAATGTTTTCTTCGGTAAATTGAAAATTATTACGTCTGTATACTCTCTCCTGTTGGATTTAGTGTTAAAATTGAAATTATTAAAATTTATTTTCTTTGAAGTTGGTCACCGAAAAACTAAGTACATTCTATTTTCGTGATAATTTTTAAATATCCAGTTTTTGTTGTAGACTTTCGACTGAAAGCGATGCTTGTCTAAGCGGATAAAAATATTGAAGAAAAATAAATATATGCCTTATAATTTACAAAAATTCATAGGAGAGGTGTGTTGTCATCGCAGTGATGTTTTAAATTAAACTTAGTCTCGTCACTGCTCTTAGTTTTGAGTAAATTGCAAGTTTATGCGACATTTAGAGTCGAACGAGTGTAGTTACATAAAAATGGAGCTAAGGTCAGCAATATAGACCGGGAAAAGCACTAACTTAAAAAGTTGTAGGATTGGATTTTCCGTATTAAACGCATCCTAATTTCACTCGTCAACCTCGATGAATGTCAACTATGACGGCAAAGGTTTCAAAGACGTATGGTTTTATGCGGATTAGTCGTTTCCATTCATAAACTCACGGATTCATCAAGGAATTCATCCCCTTTGTCATGAGGTAGAATAGAATGCTAGAATCCTTGGAAAACTCCTGGAAAACTTATGGCATGATAGGGATCGCTCTCGCATATGTTTTTTTTGTCATTGATAAACCGCGTTACGTCTTAAATTTTTAGTTAGGGTGCTTGGCTACTAATTAAAGGGTTCTGAGTTCAAATCCCGAGTTTAGTCTTAGGACAACCCCATATCCTAATCCTCGAAGTGCGACGTTGCCCAGGGAAAAAGAACTGGCCATCTCTACCCCGAACGCGTGCAATTCACAAATGTGTGACTTAGTTCGGGACGAGCTCTACCCTCACCTATCCAAACCAACCTTCGGGTTGAATCACTGAGTGAGAAAGCTTTATAATCAAAATATGATTCATGAATGGAAGGTATGCTCTCCGAAGGGGTAATATTTTTCAATATAATGTCCTCGCTCTTTGAAGTGACGAATCTGATGAACTTTTGTTATCCAGCTAGTAATGTCATTTGTACGCCTACTAACCATTTTTGGAAAGCTTTCAGCTTATTTTATCATATTTACACCAAGGACGAAATTCGCCGTGGAAAAATATTTGACTTAGCCGGGATAGCCAAATATTTTTCATGGCAAACTTCATCCTTGCTGTATATAACTTTGCACTTTGTGCGGGTGACTATGTACAAAGTCTCTTGTTCCATGCGGTGCTTTATTTTATCTTGTTTACAAAAAGAGACCGTGGCATTCAACTTGCCGGAAATCTGTAGTCGCTGTCCAGTTTTGCCAGAGAGGACTCCGTTGTCGAGTCTTTCCATCGTGGCAGGAGTCAGGAAGGTGAGCCGGGGATGAAATTCGCGTTGCCTTTGATATCGACCCACGTGCAAAAACGAATCAAACCCCTCGAGAGTTCACTTGGACGTAAACGAAGGTTGGCACCTCTTTGTGACCACTCGACTGTTTAAGTCTAGCCGGAGCGAGGCTCGACTTCACGCTAGACCAGAGACTTGACTTGACTTTTGTTTTATTTTACCTGGCTCGGGTGAGGCCACAATCCGACCCCCTCTTCCCCCGAGCCAGGGCTCTTTTACATAGGTATTTTAGTTAATTCTTACAGTACAAAATAAGATATCTGTATGTATTATTTTCTTCTTTTAGTACATTTGGCTCAGCTTCGTGGACATTCAATGGTCATTGGATGTGGGGCTGGTCAAGTCTTTTCTTTGCTTCATTCGAGTTCATCTCAGGAAATCCAGTATATACGATATGTATATAAAAAAGTTATTAATTGAAGCAATATAAAAAATAAATGTCTTGAATATAGATACATAAAAGTATAGGCAGCATTCTCGCCAATCAGTGAAGGACATGAACAAAAATCAGATGCTTAAAAGTTGCAATAAAAACGTTAAAATAGAGAGAAAAAAGAGACGTGGTAGCATTCTGGAGGAATGGGCTGAGGGAAACTCCGTCTCAAGCTGTAGCTAGCTTGGTGAAGCAGCTACGCTACAGCACGCATGAAAAATCTGCTAAAAATATTTTTTTTTTAAACTTGAAAGACGGCAATTTATTCATTTTTTTTAGCTCTGAATTATTAACTTTACAATGGCACCTAAAAAGATGCAGCTTTTCACATTAATAATAACTGGTGCCTGGGCTGCGATGTGCTTCAAAAGTTTTATGCTATACGTTATGAAACTTAAAATCGTTTTACTGATGCTTGGTGAAAACGAAGCATAGGATAGCAAATATTTGGTGGGAATTCACTCTATTTTGACGAAATTTTCTCAAGCTCATTTTCTCCTTCAGTAACGTTACACCTAATGCTGTGTCAATTATAATCATTATGGCTATCTAAACCTCAGAGCTGCGGTGGATATCACAAACTTTCAAGACCCGGGTGGAGACGTTTCTCTAAGGCTTTAGTGAGCCATGGAGGCTTGGCTAAGTCATGAATGAGAAAGCTGGTAATGTATTTTTATAGTCATTTTAAAGGAATAATTTTTCACGCGTTATTTTTACCGTATTAAAAAATATCATATTGTTATAAACCGTAATGTTTAGTCGGAAATTTAGTTATGAGATCGAAAAAGTCATTCTCTCTCGTGTAAATTATGACTAGAGCTTGATCTTCAACGCGAATAAAAAATATTCATCAAGTATCTCCTCTTCCTGCTTTGTAAATCCGAATATATGTTGGGGGCAGCTTGATTGGCTGACACTCTTCACTCCTCGTTTCTTTCCGCCTTGTTTTTTATTACCCCCTAGCTCCTCCATCCGACATCCTACGACATCCTCGTACGATAATTGATCAATAAACTGGTCCAGCTAACGTCCTCCGGGCCATTTTTCCGGTCACATTCCACTTATTTGTCATTATATTTCCTTCATGCCTCATTATTTCTCCTATACGTTACAGTATTCGGTTAGAGGCTGCTTGCCATAAGCTTTTCTCATTCATTATTATATTCGAGAGTGCGACTGTTTAAATCAGTGTCACTTGGCAGAACAGGAAGCCGTGATGAACGCGGTAGCATTTGTAGGGCTGGAGACAATTTTATCTCAGGCTTCGAGGGGAGTTCAATGAGTAATGCAACACATTTTTTCTGAAACAGGGGTTGCTTTATTCTTAATTCAAACACACCGTGTTAATGCCTAATTTTTTAGCTTCACAAGATTATTTCTTATCGTAATCTCCATTCAATTCCACGGCTTGAAGTCATCTTGAAGGGAGGGTCTGCTTGCCTGTACGGTATCATTGCACAAGTCAACGTCGGAACCAACGTAGCACTGCATCAGTAACTTCTTCATTATCCCCGTAGCGGCGATGATGAAACACGCATTGCCATTACTCCGTCCATGGGACGTTAAGCCGTGGTCCCTTTGACGCCTTTCGTTATTAGTAGGATAATTTCGTAGGAGTAGGATTAGTTCCTCTCTGGTCGAGCGACTAAGGGACCCTTGTTGAAATTTATTAATTATGAAAAAAACTGTTTGAGACGACAAATTTGGAAAATAAAAAAACAAACTTTGAATATTCTGTTTCCAGTTTGACTATGTTGAAAACCGCACAATTCCTTTATTATAATCCTGCATTTGTACCTATTTGCGAGAGAGTACAGTTATATCTTGAGTTCTGAATCCTATAATGACGCTGATAACACTGTAGATTTTTGGGGTTTATCATTAATAAATAGTGCATGGGCAACAATGTGATTCAGAAGTTTGCATCTAATTTAGTGCAACTTAAAAACCGTAATACTGATTTTTAGTGCACATGAAAAATGGACAAGCAAAAATTCAATTGCAATTTATCCTTTGTTTCTTTTTCATTAAATGCCCTAAAAATGACTAAACTTTCAGGCTTTCTTGGAGGCTTGCACCTTGAATATTAGTATCAAGTGTATGTCATCCCTTCAAGTGCATCGATGCTGTCGTTATTTTTAAAGCACCGAGAATCTCTACATTTCCCAATATTTTTGAACTAAAATAAAATTCCTATCAATATTTTTAGCGGATAAAATATATTTTTCATTCCCAAAAATCCGTGCATAAAAATAGTGAAAACAAAAAGTTGGAATATCTCTTCAGGATATTTTAATAATATTTTCGCCACAAGGAGTAGCCCTTTTTCATCCTCTGGAAAGAAAAATTTGGCCATAAAAGTAACACAATATACGGCGCGCATTAATCTTTCGTGCGGGAGCCATGGAATCCTTTTGTTATTTTTGGTGGCTTTGATGATAGAAATATACTCTCGGCTGCTGACAGATGCTATGTTTACCCGACCGCATGGACTGCCCGTTATGTACACCCCCACTAAAGGTCAGAGAGGTGTCATGATTGGTGGGTGGTGCGGTGGAAATTGTAAGGCCACGTGATAGCATGTGAATGCCGTGTGTTTTGATTGCTGACTTTGATGCATTTACACCTGTCTCACGTTTCTCTGTGATGAATGGCTGGAAGGGACCCAATGCGTGGTTAGGAGTCATGCATTTTAGTTTATCTGATATAGCGGATCTGGTACTGGGGGTAAGCATTGTGTTTGAAATTGGTGATATCGGAGATTAGGACTTCCTCAGCTAGTTGAACTGGCATGATCTGTCTATAGACCACAATTATGGTGTGCCATGCATAGATATATAACGTTAATGGGAAAATAAATCCCTTTTACTGCAGATCTAATTAGTTTATTATTATTTTTTAGTAATTCATTATTTATGTCTTAAACTCTCTCTTTGTTTCACTGAAATATTTTGATGTAGAAGTTTTTGGTTTAATTTTAGTCCTCTTTTTTATAAAATAAAATCGAGAAAATATTCAATAGTATTATAATACCTTTAACATTAGTATTAAATCTTTTTTCAATTAAAATGAAAAGAAGAAATTATCACAATAAATTAAAAAATTATAAAAAAAGCCACATTTGAATTTTAACGGAAATGAAGTAAGTACATCTCTGGGAAAAAGGGCCGCATTTCAATTTTAAGGTAAAACACTTCACGTTCAAAATCAAAAAAGTGGTGCGTATCAATTTCAAGATTTCTAGTTAAAGGTATAAAGATGATTTTATATCACTCAAGCGTCAAATACTGAGCGAATACGTACCAGGTGTTTTGTTTTGAACATATTGTCTTTTATCTTTTAAACATAGGACTTAAGGCAAAGGCATGGAGGTTGATTTTCTTCTTTTTTTCCAAATAAAAAACCTCAGTTTTTAATTACTGTAACATTTAACACACCAAATGCAATGATGTAGGTTATTCCAGTATATCGTTCCATTCTTTCCTGAGTGATAAAGAATAGAACATTTGTACTTGCCCGATATATTTAACAATTAAATTTCCTCAAAGCATATTCAGTGCGGTCTTAGAAATTTTTACATTTTATATGTTGAATAAATGGAGAATTATGTGTGATTAAATAAATGTCAACATCCTTTCATAGTTTTATCCAGAATGTGCATTCTAACGCCATATCTGCACATAGTAGCCCTGTATTTTAAGCATGAAACGAATAGGCACAAATTTGCACATAATGAAATGCTATAATTGTGCATGTAACTGCAGTGTCGAAGAGACTAAAATCTGTTACGATTTTTTGAACCAGATTTTTCCTAAAGCTAGTGAGGAAACTCCAAACTTATTTCGTATGATATTAATGTATATATTTTTTAAAGTAATGATGCATTGCGTTATGTTTTAAAAAAGAGATCGATATCGATGTTACAATTTCCAGGCGCTACCCATTCCGCAGAAGTTTTGTGCCCCCTCGAGTCCCGACGTAGACTGATTTTAAGCCATGCATTATGACACACATTTTCAGCGAAAGAAAGAAGAATTAATTGATTACATTTTTCTTACATAAATACTCTCACCTCCACGGGTAACTGTAAACAACTGTTCCATCTACTCTTGAGGTTTGCATCAGGAGCTTACACGCTATGCCCGTTCATTGACTTCTGGCTGTTTCAGAGCTCTTCGTTTAATGGTACTGTCTTTTACGTGGATGTAGCGTAAAAAATTCAATTTTTGGCTCAATATCTGTGTACGGAATATTTTTGATTGTGGAAGAAAAATCAAATACCTTGCGGCTAAGTACTTACAATGTGAAACATCAGGTTTACTACGGTATGGTATGGTTTAAGTCACGTTCATTAACTTGCCCTTAGCCATCTGTTTCTCTTGCTTTGTTTGTGAATTTTGATTATAAATAAGTGTTAGGGTGCTTATGAAGGTAAACGAATTTAATAAGGCAATTTGTATGTGCGAACGAATTGTGTATTTTTCCTGGCGCGTAGTGTGGTGCGATTCCGCTTGTCACTACTGTAACTCGAGGTAAGCGCGCCGCTTATAAGCGTCGTTAAACATTGACCTGATGTCACGCCATGCGTAAATAAGGCTCTTATTTAGTAGGAGGTCCTTAAAATAGCGTACACAAAGAGTACGTGAAAAATTTTTGCGGTGAGACATGGGGGTGGATCAAAGGTGAGGTGGGGTTGGACAGAGTTGCGGATACCCTACATGGAAAAACCAGACAAAATATGCATTTGGAGAGACAGGCACTGAGTGGAATGAATCAAGATAAAGTCACTCCAACTGTAAAAATACTACGAGGGAAAAATCTATGTACCTCTAAAACCAAATAGACTATTGGTAAAGCCAGAAATGGACATTGGTAGGAGCCATACAGTTTGGAGGCATTTTTAGTGATCTATCACCTCACGCTCAAACCAATTGAGCTGACCTTTTGGGTAATATTAAGGTATAAATGAACATCTTTGGTTTGAGAAATGAGTTTACAAATTCATTACGAGTCATTAATAGGAGAATGTGATGTTAATTTAATGTTTAAATGATAAGAATTTTTATCATTAGACAATGAATTTTTACAAACCGAAACACAAGATCAATTTGATGGTAATTCGTTGTATATGTTTTCGATAACTCATAATTTTGGTAACCTATTATTATATTTTTTTCTCATTGTATGAGCAAATTCATTCCTTTTTCGCATCTTTGCTAACTGCTGCTTTATTCTTATTTCAGGTAAATGATCTTCCGTTTACGCCATAGTGGCTGTAGTCTTCGTATTTGACTTTTTCTACTCATCTCTCGTCTACATTTAGAGTAAGTAGGTACTGAAATGATCTTTTTCTTGGAGCATGCTTCATTTTTCTCGTCGAGGGTAAAAATATTTTGGATTAAGTATAGTAGTGAGGTAGAAAATTACAAATTTGTTTCTAGGGTTCTAACAGCTCTCAAGTTTTTCACCGGTCGTGGATTGTGTGAAAATGGACTTCTTATTACGCATTATCTCTAATGTAAAAAATAACTATCGTCTGAATTTATTATTGGGTAACAATAGGGTGGTTTCCTATTATTTTTTTATTGCCTAAATCGAAAGAGTATTACTCCTGGAGTACGCATTTCACACTTTTAGATTTTTAAATTACGATATCTATTTTTCACGATTAAATGAAAAGTGAAAAATTTCAAGCGCGCGAAAACGCGACGGCTAAGTATGAATGCCGGGAAAAGCCCGTGTGACGTCATTCTGGTTCCCGCTGCCGCAAGGTGAGGTGACCTTGGGGCGAGGACATGTGCGCCGCTAGGCGCAGGCTGCTGATGCAGGTTGTTAGCAGGTAGCAGAGTACCCTGCTAGTAGGTAGCGCTTGGCTAAATTATGGAATAAAAAAATATAGATTTCGAATGAAAGAGTTAATTGTAAATTATGTAAAATATGAGTTCTTACTTTAGGTTATCTCTAAAATTGAAGTATACACGGGATGCTTTGTATGCTAGTTACTGTTATAAGCCGATTGCGGGTTTCATTATCAGTTAAGAGAATTGAGTTACCCTTTAATTGCGAAAACCCAATCCATTTGTTTTACCCTCGTCTGAGACACTACCTTGAAGCGGTTATGAATTTTCTTGTATATGCATTAGATGCTAGTGGTTTCATTTTTTAAGCTCTGCAGTTTAAGCCTAGATATTTGCCAAATACTATGTATCTGATCGTAAATATAAGTATCTTAAACTTGAAAACTCTTTCAGATCCTTTGTAAAACCAGCTCAGGTTTATTCAATGGTATCCATCTCTACCGTTTGGAAAATGTAAAAGCAGTATTTTTTTAGCCTTACTACGGTAGTAATTTTTACTATACCATAAAACTGGCTCATATAAAACGAGAAAGGTAAATTTCTCAACTAAACTCAGCCATTACTTTTTACGATTCAAATTTGGAACTTGTTTAACAACCAGGTTAGCTTTACGTCAGCTTGGGCTGAAGCTCCCTTCAAGAAAGGATCATGAGAACAGGATGCTTAAACTTGTGGAGACACTTTCAGGACGAGTACCCAAAGATGCTAAACGAGACGAGTGCCAAAACTACATTTTTCGTAAAATTTTCAGTAAAGGACAATAGAGTTAATTAATAAACCACCTGGAATGGAGAATAGTTAGTTTGGGTATGAAATCGAATTATTCCTACCTTAATTTAATTTTTATTCGACCAATATAAATTTAAGAATCTTGGATCATAGCGTATTTTACTCATTTAGTCCTATTTTCAAGGTACATTTTATGTCCTATTAGCTTAAACGGTTACGGTAGAGCTTGCTCACTTAGATTTCAAAGTACTTTGGGCCGGTGTGCTTTGACTTTAGCTCAGCTTTCGTGACCGTTCTGCTAGCCATGCATAATTCCGAGTGATTTCGAGTTCAGGTAGCAGTTTCTGAAAATTATTACGTCCAAGGGAGCGTTCGAAATCATCCTCTTCTCCGCTCTGTGATGTTCCACCCTAGAGTTTTTATCGCCTGAATTTGAAAGCAATAAAATTATTCGCTGCCATTTATATTATCGATCCCAGTTCACCCACTAAAAAGATCTCTCACAGTGTCCCAAATTATGCATACAGTTGATTGGTTGAAAATGGCAACGAAAGTCTACAGCAATGATGATTTTAAGAATTATTTCCGTGTAAAAGTATCAGCAAGATGTCAATAGAGAAAAACGTTAATCAGAGCGGGTGATATACAAATTAATCTATATATAATCTAAATTCCTCTGGTAACTGGGAAACAATTAATTCCGTTCCCTAAATATGTTTAGCCGGAGAATATTTTCAGGATACTAGTCACAGGTTAATAAACTTCTAAATATTACTGTAAAAGAGGTAATTTTTACAAAGAAGGTTTACTTAATACTGATTTCGATATATTTTGTGTAATCATCTGATACAAAGGGTATTGAATCCGGTATTGATTGAAATTTTTAATGAGAAAAGTTTTTTCAATATGTTAAAAGTCTCACCAGATTAATCCTGAGAACACATGCCATAGCATGTCACCTTTCAATCAATAAATTAGTTTCGGGAAATATTCCACCGAGGACCTCCAAAAGTTTTCTACTTTAAAATGGAATGATGATTAAGAGACGAAGAGCCATCAGCCAAGTTAGTCGAAGCCATCGATGCATGCATCACTTCTCTTTAACGGATTGCGAATCGAACGCTTCCGCTGGTACTTGCAAGAAGTCGCTCTTGTGTGAGCCTGAACGATTTCCGCGGAAGCTCTGCAAGCTAGCTGCAGAGACAACGACGGGATCCAAGTTTCACGGGCAAAAGTCAACATGTCCCCCCTATTTGCCTATCAATCAGAAAATTGGTCGACTCTTGAATAGTATTGCTCTGCTGATTCTGTCATCTTCCGTATATTTCTCTTTCACGTCTGTCTTACCGTAATGATGTAGTGATTTGATTCAATGAGTTTAACTTACGAATGGCTTCATTTATACTGGATAAAAAAGCTCTGTTTCCTTAGAGTATTTTCAATTTACTGCTCTTTTTAAGAAAAAAAGGAATTCATTTTTAAATTAAGCCGTTCTTTGTTTTCAGCCGTAGTGTTTTTTCCATTATTCCTATCATTTATATAGATCTATATTAGCTTACAACCATTTCTAGTTGTTTTTCTTTCGCCCTTAATCCTATAAAGTATTTATTTAAACTAATCGAAAAGTTCAAGCATGTACTAGAAGATTTATTTTGTCTCCGTTTTGAAGGTAGCTTGGTTTTTTAAATCCGAAAATATGAGGACTATTGCGAAATATGTCAAGTTAGAACCGTTAGACTGTGCTTTGCTTGATGTTTGTACACAAGTCTCAAACATAAAACAAAGGTCCTTCATGGCCAATTGAAATGATTTGTTTTATAATATATTTTATCTTTAAAACTTTTCTTCCTAATTTGATGGGAATATATTTTTCGAGATGGAAAGAACTAAATTTCATTTGGAAATCACTAAAGAATTTCCTGATTTTAGATTTATGTTAGTGCTCAGATAAGTTGCCATCAAGGCCACTTATAGATACATTTTTTTCGAGAGAGCATGATTTTTTTAGACTCCTGGTTACTCTCTGGTGGTCTTTGTATTTGGCGGTTGATGTCGCTCTTCAGTAGTTTTGCAATCCTGTTTTCCTGCGTTAGCACGCCGTTCCGTGGAATTTCATTACTTCCGTCTCTAT
Source organism: Ischnura elegans (assembly GCF_921293095.1). NCBI lineage: Eukaryota > Metazoa > Arthropoda > Insecta > Odonata > Coenagrionidae > Ischnura > Ischnura elegans. The sequence goes on along the minus strand of NC_060254.1, from coordinate 83,184,952 downwards.
TTTTCCAGAGTTTCATGCATATGAAGAAAAAGAAAATCATTCTGCTCTCGAGCGTATCGGGTCGTTCCACTTCCTTGTGTGAACAGAGATCCTTTTTCAATATTGCGTAATTTAATTTTTGCCTACACCGTCCCTTTTTCCTTCGAGATACCACCCGCCTCACGTCTGTTGAATTTGCTATTTTTCTGATTTCGAGGAGGCGTATGCATTTCGATTCCGATGGTTTCTCTTCTCCGAGTCCGAATCAGAATCGGAGCATCTCATTACTTCGCTTCGTTACTAGGTTGCGCGTGTTTATTTTCCCCCTGGCTGAAACGCGTTCGTTCATTTCGAATTTTGATGCTGTTTTGACTGAACTGTGAGAAATATATTCTTTGATTGGGTATAAAAATACTGTTTTAAATTAATCGTTTCATTTTGATCATTTTAATATTGATCAAGTGGACAAGGTTCCATACAGCGAATTAAAAAATTCTTCTCCCCTAAGCCACCACAGAATCTTCTCTGAATTTTCAGGCATTCTGTATTAACAGTTGAAAGCTACCTACGAGGATTGCTCAAGGATTGCGATGAATTTCTCTTTTGGATTTTCTATTGTTAAATTGTATTGCATGCCCGCATTTTTATTCTTTAAATCATGGAAAATATTTGTTTAGTCTTAAAATACCATGCCCTCCTTTTATTTTAGAAAATGCTATATCAACGTTGAATTAATAAGGAAAATTTAGGGAGTCACTGTAAAAATACTGTTTTTACATGCATATCACCTTAAATCTTTGAAGTAAGACTTCGTGAATGTATTCTTATTAAGGTTCCTTCATTATGATATCTTATTTTGCTCATTACGAGCGAGTTTTATGTAGTTTCTTCCCATCACTCGTGAAAGGATCTAAGCTGCAGTTCTTAGCTGGGAATTAACCTTTGGCATCACATTAATGAAGATGGAAGAACTCTTCCAGAAGGAATGGCTCTGGGGAACTTCCGAGATTCTTGACATAAGCGCAAGGCAAACTGCTGTCGCATGACTGGAGATACCATTAAATGCTGTTGAAGTATTCCTCATAAAAACGCTTAAGTTTTTTCTTTTATTTTTCTTAAATTTTAAAAGTAAGTCCTGCCCATCCATAATTTATTCCTGACTCTCATTAAAGTGCACTTTAATCTCAGTACTGTCGTCATTGTACCTTCGAAAATATATTCTAACTCGCAGTTAAGATTATCCGCCGAGAAAAAATAAAATGGAACGCCCGAGGGTGTCAAGTCAGTATCCTCCTTTAATGAATCCGAGTGCCTGTCTGACGTTTTTTTTCCTTTCGCGTCGCTGGTTTATGCTCTTTTCTTCTGACTGGGAAAAGAATGTTTCTTGGAATATTCGCGGACCAAGTCCTTTTTAGAGAAGTCCTTCCTTGCCATTCTTTTACGCTCAATTAACTTAATCCAGGAGCTGTACGGCGCTTACAACGTTTTTTTTTGCCTGTAGTTGGCAGGGTTTCAGTGGGCTAAATCTACATACTACCCCACAATCCGTCTCAATAGGCGTATGGCATAGTATTTTAGGACATCAGCCGTCAGCAAAAAATAGAAAAATATGGACAAGGAAATGCGCGCACCGAGTTGAAACAAGAATTTATTAAATTCCTTTATTATTAGGGTGAATGACGAATCTCTGTACTTACACGTTCGGGAAAATATGTCTCTTGATTTTTCGTTTCTGTCGGGCGAATATGTTCCGGTATGACGTTCTCTGTGTCGCTCTTAAAGACATATATTCTTTACTGCCCAAGTTATCGAAACCCAGATCGTATAGTACTGGAAAAATCGACTTCGATTAGAATAGAAAGTTGAATTTCAATAGTCAAAGATTGAGGAAATAGAGATCGAGCCATGATCTTCGAGTTTTGATCCAAACTCGATTTTTCAAATTCAATCTGTACCATTTTATGTGTTCCCAGCAGCGTTTCTTGATAACATCATCCATCACATGTGAAAGACAGGCCCTCTAACATCAGGAAAACATCTCAATCACTTTATGTTTCTTAAAAATTTTAGTGCATCCCATTGGTTCAAGCGGTGACCCCAAAAGTTAAAAGTGGATTCTTTTTTTTCACAAATTTTTACTACTAATGATTCAAGCATGTATTATAAGTAGATTTTTTCTACTACTCAAATATATATTTTGAAAGATTTTGGAATCAATTATAAAAATGTCTTTCGTAAAACTTTTTTTTTAAAGAACCGTCGATGTTTCCGATTAATCGATCTTTTGGTTCATATTTCAATTTTTGTTGAGAATTTGAGCTTTTGATTTCGATTAAAATCAATTAAGATCAAAAAATCGATTTTGAAAGAAATTTTCCATCACTAAGCCCGTAGTCTCCAAGTCTCCATCAGGACACAGCTTAATTCGTTCAAATATTGTGTAACGCTTTCTATTCACTCGTAGCGGTTTTTGACGAAATATTTTGTTAACTTAATGTATTAAGTCTTTCTGTGCCAGATGCCATATGCAAGTGGCCCAGCCACATTGCCACATAATTCCCAGAAAAGATCACTGAAGTAATGAGGACGCATCACTACAGTTCAACCGGTAATTATGCTACTCAATCATCAAAATTATTTCCTCGATGTCACTTAAAAAAAAAAGATCTCAGGAATAAGTATATTCAGAGCATCTTCTCTAAGTGCATGCTACGTAGTAGAAAAACGCATGTGTCATATGTATTCTTGGTACATTTTTCGGCCATTACAATATGTTTGCTGTCTTGAATTGCCAATATTAATATTATTGTTGTCCTTTTTGCAATCGAAGTACATATTTGAAAAACCCAATTAATTAATCCGAAAAAATGTACTGGTAACATTAAGATTGGGCAATATACGTGTGGAAATTAGGCAAGCGTCCGTTAACTACGTGTATTTAAGAATATACCGAACTTTACGATTTGAAAGTCAAAACTTTATTTATAATGCTCGAAATATCGGAATGAAAGGTAATTCATTAGCTTACGTCTTAATAGTTATTCTCCTCAAAAGATTTTTCAGAATGATTTATTAAAATGCATTAAATCGTAAAATTTTACAAGAGGTATGGCCAAAATATACTGATTATTCCGAGAAATATTCAAAAATGGTTATAGGAGGCATCAATGAAAATATACTTTAAGGATGTATCCCTTCAGTTAGTGACTTTAAAAAATAATCGTACGGGGAAAGTGTTTCTATTTGGATCCATTGTACTCCTCTCAATATTATGGGGTGCTTAGGGCCAGACGTACTGAGAAAATCACTGCCATTCCAACTTAGTTTCGTGAAAAAAAACGTTCTTCTAGGAAACACGTATTTGAAGTTAAAAACTGCTCTCCGTTTAGTCCAGTTTCAAGATTCGTAACTCGTTGGCGCATTTAGCTTAGGTAGTTTGCCGTTTCCCTAAGGATTTACTATAGCATGGAGTATTTGCCGAATACAATTTACTTCGACATTCCGCTTCACTGCCTCTCTCTTGCTTATTTGAAGGGTCAACGTTCCCATCGCACCGCTTGCATAAGAGAAAGAGCCCGTGCTTCTTTGAATCTCATGTTTTTTGAACTATTCCTTGGCGATGCTGAGACGTAGACGACGACATCATAGGACGTCGGCGCTACGAAGCCTTAGGGGGCGACTGTAAGTGGGGGAGGTGGATTGAACAGACCTGCGTTGGGAAGTACACAACTTTACAACCCCAGTACCTCATTTCTTAGTCACAATGATGACAGTATTAAGATTTAACGATTTTAATTTCTCCCGGTGAATACTATTGATGAATTTTTCTCTGGTTCTCAGCCAGGTTAATGCTTCCACAATCCAGATTTTGTAAGCATTATTTTTTAAATTTATACTAGAGCTACATTCCCACTTCTGAGCTGTAATAATTTGGGAATTAAATGCGTATTTTATTTGTTTCTATTTATTGCCTTATTTTGTAATAATGAGTAGAGATTTGTTGATTGCTTGTTGAAATGTAACTGAATAAAACTCATGTTAAAAGTGACACCCTTTTTGAAATTGAATAATCACTTTCCACAGCGGAAAACATCAGGAAACTATGAATTTGTGAATTTTATTGTCCGTCGATGTGATATATGTCACGCTCATCGATTGCCTTGATGTCCTTTTGATAACGGCGTTAATGCACGAATCGGATGCTCTGGATAATGAAATGAGCAGGTAATGACAAGAGATTAGAAAAGGAAATGACAATTTGAGGCTGTAAACACATTGATGCATAAAAATTAATCAATTTAAAGTTCAAAAGTTATAATTACACGTCTAATTTCCTTATTGACTGTGAAATTCTGGAAATAGGTTTTGCTATTAGTTGGAAATAGAGAAGGTAATGTTACTTTTTTCCTCGCAGATTATAAGAGATAAATAAATCATTATGTCTCGATGTATCATTGGGATGAGCATAGGTACTCCCGATCGGAATATAAGCACTGATGTCCTCATAGATAAATAAATAGAACTAATCACTTGTAAAAAGCCTTGTTTCACACTTAATTGATGAAATTTACATTATGCCATCAATTAGATTAGCGCACAATTATTATTTTTGACGGTTTCCTGGTTCAAAATAGCTAATTTTAACTACATTTTGGTAAAAAAAACGAGAATGCAATTAAATTTTTTAGTCACTCCTTGTTTTAAAGATACGCAGCAACCTCATTGATTCTTTCATGATCGCATTTGTCCTCAGTTACTTACAGATAGAAAACTAAAAAACTAAAAGTGTGCAATGTGGATCGACCACGAGATGGCCAGTATTAGAGTACGAGGAAATTACTTTACTTATAAACACGCTTTTGTGGAATGTGTAACATACGCGACAACCTCAGAGAGAATGAATGTTCTGTAAATTCTCGCCATTTCATGTAAAGGTATTTTGAAGAAGAAAAAATATTTCTCTGTAGTAAATATACTACATCAGATAATGATTCATTGAAAAATAGAAAATTTTCATAAGGCAGCGTCTGATTTGAGCCTAAACCTGCGCACTTTTCCTTATGAATAACTTCTTGTACTTCATATCCGGAGCATCTACTGTTGCAGTTCAGTCGTAGCCGCTGAGCAATTTAACGATTTAACTTAGCGACCGCGGCATCTGCGTACCTTTGCAGAGATATAATGGTGAATGCTCATTGCTTAGAGCTCCTCAGTGGAAAAAATCAAGATTGAAGATTTTCTATTTCGGCTTCCAAAAAACACAGAAATAAGCCGTATTTAGTGTACCTAACTGTATTACCTGGAGTAAGAGCAACGACTTTCAAATTTCAACAAATCTGAAATAAATGAACCTCATATGTGATTGAATCTTGGAGTGATTTTTACGTTACTATAAGTTTACTTTATGTAAAGGGACTGTCAACTGGTAATGAAAGGAAAAATGTCGCTTCTATGCAAGAACAATGCTTTCCAACTGAGCTTGGAAGGTATATTTAAACATCCTCCCCTTCCTTAAAGAATGAGATATATTCAGGAAATAAATGTATCAAGCATTCAACGTTGATATAAAAAACACGTGATTTTTCTTCTAAAAGTATATCTTTCCTTACCAATGATTTACTTGTAAATGTATATAAATATATTTTTGTGAATAATATTGTGACGCGTCCTTACTGTGTAATATTGAATTTTGGTTGAAGTAGACGTTAATGTTTCAGTCTTGACGCTATACGCTCTGCTTTCTTGTAAGTCAAGTCAAGATATCTAACAAGATAATACAATATTATCTTCCAGAATTAGTGGAGCTCATTTAAATATTCTGCCTTAAAGGCAAAATTATGGGCATTTCCATATGTTTTACTTTTTGTTCACTATCATTCTTTTCAACCTCATAATGTTGAAGTGGTTCAGGAATTTTCCGATTAGCCGAGTGAAAAAAAAAATGGCTGAGTCATGAGAAGGTTCCCGCGGCGATTCCCATTATGAGAGCAATTATCTGTGTTTGTCTGTAGCGAGCGATGACTGTTTCGAAAGCCATCTTGCTTTTTCGTCTTCAGATCGAAGTTCGCCGCCTTACATAGCGCATTCTGTCATTCCGCTGAGCGCTGATAGGCTAGCAATCTCTTCCACGGGTTACTGATGGGGAGCCACAGTCTCTGTTGAAAGTTTCTATTTTATGGATTTACAAGGCTTCTCTAACCTGCATTAGATAGAAACCGCTCTTCTTTACCAATTGTTTTGCCTTTTCAAAATCAATCCTATGGCCTGCCTCACTACATGCGTGTTCCGTACTTACGAGAGGGTAGTCCACCCAAGCAAGCGGAACACCCCTGTTAGATAGGCAAACGCGTGTGTTTCAGTTGAAAAAAGGAAAGTTTTCATAATTTGAGGCTGATGCGCCTGAATGTTGCAAGTTGAGTCCAATTGCATTTTATTTATTTTGAGGCATATTGGAACAAAAATCATAAAAAGCTGCATAGCATTCCGAAACTTTATGATGCTAAAATTACCCCTAACATTGCTTCTGGGCTATCCCAATTGGATTATCAACCATTTGCAAAAAAGAGATAACAATTTTTATGGCGATTTTCGTATTTGAAAGACATAGAAGAACATTTTTGGTGTCGGGTAGTGTTATTTTTTTACAGGAGAAGGGAATAATTTTATTGACAGAGCAAAAAGGAGTATATATCTTTTAAATTATGGATCAGCTTCAAATTGAAATTCATTGCAGTAAAATGAGGATAGAAAATAGGATAGAATATGTGTTTAATCTTAATTTTAAACGTGGACATATCTAAATTGGAATACAGTTCTCAAAAAACTACTTTGATGAATATACGGGAATTTGGGTTTTATGCGAATATAATTGCCTGTAGTATTCGATAGTTGCAAGCCACCATTTACTTCCACTAAAATCATGCCTGGCGGCATGATCCGATGATGGAGGTTTTTGTTGCCTTGCTTTAATGGATGATGAGCAATTTAAGTGCCCCAAATAAGGAATATTTAGGGCAATATACGCTTAGAGCATTCCGTGCATCTCCGTGAATGATTGATATCCTTTGGTGGATGCATTATTTTGGAAAATAGGTAGCTTATGTACTTGATAATCAAGCACTCTTTTTAAATACATTTTACTAGTTTTCACCGAGATGTACTCATCTGCTTTTAAATGCACAATTGAGTGCATTGATTTCGGCATTAGCGATAACGTAGGATCATAATTTTTTTGTTAAATTTCCCGACACTAGCACTGATAAATTGCGTTACTGATAGCGCTGGTGCCTTATATTTCGGTTATTAATAAATAAAGAAATCAGAATTACTTGGTACATTAATTGGTACAGGCTAAAGATATTCATTGTTGCTGTTTAGATGTTTAGCCCATATTTATGCCTTTCCGGATATTGTTTCTTCTTACGCCATCTATTCAGATGATATTTTGGCTTTGCGATTGAGTTTTTGTCTTCCATATTCTAATGTTTTTATTTTATAAATGCGTACACATTTTATTACTTATAGCACGTGTGGCTGATTTTCACTAGTTGACATTTTCAGAAAAAGAAGTTTTTGGCAAAGAGATATAATAACATAAAGTATTGCAAGTATAGGGGCACAAATTTAGATTCCTTAGGTATTCTATCTCTCACGCATATCGCCGTTCAAGTATAGTTATGAATAATTCATTTGTTACATTTTCTGCCAAATATTTGCTATGGCAAACACAATCTCCCTGATGACAGATTTTTTATGAGCAAAGTGGTTCAAAAAGTTTCTATTCGCTACATTAAGCATAGAGTTAAGTGATATGATGAGGCTATGATATAAGTATCATATGGGTAGTTTTGCGAGGCATATTTTAAAACTTATGGCGGAAAAAAAAACTCAGATTGAAGAAGACGCAATAAGCACAGGAAAAAGTCTGCAAATGGGAACGCATTGGTCCTCCTTTTAAGCCTTTCCATGCAAGAGAATTTTTCCATCCTTTGATTTGAATGACCCATTCATTTCAAGCCACTCTTATGTAAACGGGGTGCAACTTTTTTTTTGCGTTTTCCTTTTAACTCTTCTGAAGTGGCGCGACCCTTTACATGAGGATCGCCGGAAGTTTTTCCACGCTTTTAGTGTAGGATTCCGGCGGGTAAACAGGTAATCTATCCCTATCCTTTGAGTCTTCCAAAAGCAATCATCAACGAGGTACTATACGGCACGTGGACATTCAGAAAATGCAGAATCTAGCAAAAAAAAGCAGCAGATCATGGTTTTGTTTCGTACCAATCTTTTTCTGCAGAGGATTTTGTTGCTGTTACGTTTTAAGGTTTTTGGTATTTCAACCTAACCTTGCGTTATTGCTATTGAAGGAGAAAAAGGCTTGAATAATTGAACTGATAAAATCCCGAGTCCACTGGTAGAAAGCAAAGATAATTTAAACAAGTAATTATTCTATTTCATCTGTTTTGTGTTTGAGCACGGTGGCGTTCCTATGCGTTCACCAAGTTCACAAGGTCTTCGGAGTGTCGCTTTATTTGGGGGCTATAGTTTCTGCGGAGGATTCTGTTGTTGTTACATATTTAGGTTTTTGGTATTTCAACCTAGCCTTGCATTATTGCTCAAGAAGATGAAAAAGGTTTGAATGTTTGTACGGTATGGATGATAGAGGGTCAAGTTAAATGTTCTTCAATAATATTTTATTAGTACAAAGTGCTATGAGAACGGTAGCCTTGGGTGGATATTTTACCATTTGAATGCCATCCTTGTATCAAGAAAAATACCTTCAAACCGGAAAAGTTAATATAGGTTATACACGAATCTTTAAATGTAGATATATTACTATTGCGTAGCATTTCAAAAATAATTTAATTCCTTTTAGATTCGCTATTTAAATTGATGTGCCCATTGTATTTCATTAAAGAGATTACGATTCTAAAAATGTAGTGACTGTTAAAATGAATATTTCAGGTTTAACTAAGTTAACGAGTCAAGTCCGTGAAGTTTCTATGAAGTAACTTTGTTGTATATAATCATTGGAATTTATCGCTGTATTTTTCCTTCACTGACTCTTTTGTGTAGTTCACCAGAGCCTATTTTGTCCCATCAGGACATCGTATCTGACTTTAATGTAGATCGTTAATAAATTCTCGTCGGCTACAGTTCATTACAACAAGTTAGAATCGTTTGCGGCCATGAGTAGAGCAACTTATAGAAATTAAACCCATAAAAGTGGTACAAAAAATTAGTACTGATGAATATGGCGGGTTATTTGGCTAGTGATATAAATCTTAGAGGTTTATTTTAAGGAGATTTGTTGGAATAACTGGGTGGAATGTATAATTGCACTTTTTTACAGTGCTGCTTACAGAGCTATTTTTTCTTCTGAAGATATGGAATTCTAAGGTGAGAGAGTTTACAAGAGAGGAGGAAAGGAAGCAGGCTATGTGGCATGCTTAGAATAATGAGTGGGGAAAAAGCATGGAAAGAATTTGGGAAGGACATGTCAAAACCCAGCTTTGTTGGAAAAAATGATCACCAGTTCAAGATAAAGTGCCGATCACAAAGGACAAATACGAAGCAGTTCTCCTTCTTGAATAGGACCATAAGGGACTGGAACGACCTACCACCAAAACTATTTGAGCCCTTCCCGAAAAATTTACATATTTTTAAAAAGCGGTCGAAGAAGTAGGGACTAAGGGCTTATTATAATGTTTTCTATTGTTTTTGCATCATATGTACATGTTTCCACCAGGTCAATGGCCTACTTGCAACCATTTAATAATAATATTAATAATAATAATATGGCGTATGACCTCGAGTATTTCGTGGACCAATGCTCGGCGGCTTTAGTCCTTTACGAGACGTTAGAATCTCTTGTGGGCATGGGTACAGCTGCGTTCTCTCAATAATCGGACGGCAGAAATC